>NC_134486.1:320534451-320681951 GCF_040206685.1 Ascaphus truei
AAAAGGGTTTTTACTTTAAAACAGTGCATCCTGGAATGTGATCTGTGATTGATGCCTATTCCTCCCCCTGTGCAGTATGCGTTTTATGACTTGTGTCATAAGGCCAAAAGTGGGATTCACTAAGAAATGAAGGCCATTTTTTTTAAGGCCAATAAAAAAATGCACTATCGTCCGATCTGTTTTTTGTATCAGTGCTATCGCGCTATAAATTCTATAGCGCGATAGCTGAAAAAACTGCAGCGTGTAAGAGCTGCATGGAGGCTCTTACAGGTGATCGTGCATTAAAAATATTGATTTTGATAATATTGTACATGAGCAGGGGGTCTCCTGAGCTCAACCGCTATGTTTTCAGCCTTGGGCACCCCCTATTTCCTGAGATACAGGCCCTGTTATGAGGTGCCGGTATCCCCTGTGCTTTTAAATCTCCTGCTTCACGTGACCGGGGGATTTAAATCCTGCACTGGGATACCGGCACCCCATAACGGGGCCTATATCTCGGGAAGTGGAGGGTCCCCGAGGCTGAAACCAATGCGGTTCTGCTCAGGAGACCTCCTGCTCATGTACCATATTATCAAAATCCCAATAACAATTAAAAGAAATTCATTACCGTAGCGGCTATCCGCTATGGTAATGAAGCAGCATTAATTGAATTTTTATTAATAGTGTGCTGGAGTCTCCTGAGCTGCACCGCATTGATTTCAGCCGCACGGACCCCATGCTTCCCAAGTTACAGGCCCCGGTATGGGGTGCCGGTAACTCCTCCAGTATTTAAATCCCACGGTCACGTGACACGGGTGATTTAAAAATGGTGGCGATTCCGGCACCCGATGCCCCATACCTGTAAGTCGGGAAGCAAGGGGTCCCTGAGGCAGAAATCAAAGCGGTTCAGCTCAGAAGACCCCCTGCTCCCACACACTATTATTAAAAATTACATTAAAGCAGCTTCATTACCTTAGCGGATAGCCGCTAAGGCAATGAAGGGGTTAAGGCACAATAGCAGTTTTATTGGGAGTAGAGGGGGTGAGTGAAGTGGGTACTTGGCCCTTCACAAACCCCCTCTGTCCCCAATAAACATTACAATATTTACTACCCACCAATGCACAACCTACCCACCCCTGTGCCCCCAACAACCCTTATACCCCACTAACACACATAAAAGCATTTTGTTTCTGCACATGATTGCTACCAGAGGACGACGGAAGTCCTCGGGTGGTCCCCGTGGGTCCTTGGGTGGTCCCTGCGGGTGTCCAGGGGTCCCCGCTGGCCTGCGGTACCAACCGTGTGCATAAAAAAAAATGCTACACATTCAAATAAATACACCCCCCCAATACATACTGTACAGTAATGGGCAAACTTACTATTATCCAGATATGGATAGTAGTGCATTTGCCCATTTAAAATAAAACATAGATAAGCAGCATAAAGTAAATAAAACTTTCACTTACACCTGCCACGATGAAGGCCACCCTCATCCTCATCATCGTCCTTGTCCTCCGTGGGCATCAACAATAGAATAAAAAATACAACCTAATGGCCCATAACCCCTTAATCTCCTTAACGGATTGTAACCACTATAGTCATTAAGGGGTTAACCCACCCTTTCCCGCTACCCACCCACGAGTCCTAACCACCCTACCCAGGGACACCACCCCCGCTGCCCATTGATTGGCACAGTGTTAAAGCTATGGGCATGCTTTAACACTTAGCAATAAATGGGGAAGGAAAAAAAAAAGCCCAAAATCAAACACATTACATAGAAAAATAAAACAATTTCAAATGCCAATAAACCAATTGATTGGCAAAGTGATACATCATGCCCATATAATATGGGCTATTTTAACACTATGGCAGTCAATGGTCCAATTCAATCAAAACCATCACCAAATAAAACAACAATAAACACAAGAAAATTACCATCAATCAATAAAACAACTACCAAATAAACACCAAAATTACAAATTAAAACACCCCCCAAAAATCAATAAATAAAAGAAAACTCCAAATAAACACCATTATTAAAAATCAAAAGACCAAAAATTATGCACAATTAAAAAGCAAACACCACAAAAAATGAAACAATTGAAAACACAACAAAAAAGCGATAATTTAAAATCAAAACACAAAATAAATAGCATAAATATTTAAAATCAAAGAATCAAAATACATTTAACAGAAATAAAAGCAAGCATTTTCCAAAAAATAAAATAAAAAATGCATTGTTTGTCACTGTATGTATGTATAGTCCTAAAGGGGCATACATAAATATATTGGCAATCTATGGGCAATGTAAAAATTAAAAAGAAATAAAAATACAATGAAAAACCCTGCAAAAAAAATAAACAACATACATTCAATGTTTTTTCTTACCTTTAGATGTCTTCACCCTCCGATTCCAGGGGTCTCAGAAGCTCTAGAACAAATGCAGGATCAAAAACAGCCACGCCCTCAGGTAAAGTCCAAAGTCCTTTTCTTCTTTCTTTATCTTCATATGTAAATTGTAATCCAATTGGGGGTCTTTTTTCGTCTTTATCTTCATCCATCCTCATCTTCATCTGTACAGGCATCACATGACAATTGGGGGGGCGTCACATGTTACTTAAACCAATAAGTGTGTGAGATGTATATCCATAATCTAATTGGTTGTTGAAACCATGTGAGTCAATTTTTGAAAAGGATGTGACATCAGTCCCTTTGGATAACCCGTGACCCACCAGGCACCCGTGGGACCCCCGGACACCGACAGGGACAAACTGGATGCCCCCAGACACCCGCGGGGACCACCTGAGAATACCCAGACACCTGTGGGAACCACCTGAGGGCCCCCAGACACACACTGGGACCACCCGGGGAGCCTCGGACACCCATGGGGACCACCTGCAGGAACCCAGACACCAGAGCGGACCACACAGAGGCCCCTGCCGGCCTCAGATATCAAAACTGTGCAGAAAAATGGCTGTTTATTCTTTTGTGCCAGCCTTTAGTTGGTGAAAAAAGATGGCGAGCTTTAATAGTACGATTCAGTTATTACTGCTTTGTGAGTAGCTGTTACTGGCAAAAAACGGTAAGTTTGCCATTTTTTTGCCTATCACACGAGTTTATTGTCTCTGACTGTTTATGGGTGATAGAAAGCAAATATACTGCACTGTTATCACTGCTTTGTGAATAGCAGAGTATGCAGTATCGCTCTATAAAGGCATTTATCACCCTTTAAACCACTTATCACTGCTTTGTGAATAGGCCCCTACTTATCAAGGCAATTTTGGAGCAAAGCAAGGGCATTTTCAACTTTACACTTATGCTCCAATTGTGCCCCATCTGCCCCAGCTTGCTCCATGGGGAGTATCAGTAGGAGGTGTTGGGGAAGAGTTACATGGTGCACAGATTGTAAAGAGATGTATCACACTCTGCTTCCCTCTGCGCCATTCTTTTTGCCTTTTATATGCCGCATCACATGTAAGCAACTGTTCCTAAATATGCAGCAGCTCTGCTCCAAGAAATGAAGCAGTGCTTCTAAACACACTTTTCTCTACATTGATATGCAGAGCCCTTTGTTCTCACACTGCCCATCGAGACTTGAGCGATACAAGCTGGCTGGATTTAGTAGCATACAGCATAAGCGAGTTAGGCCGTGTCCATACTCCCCGTGACCAAGGCATAAATAAAAGGCTGTACCTTTATGAGGTAGGCCATAGAGCACGCGAGATGAAACACTCTTGCAATTTTGTAGGAGACAAATAATTTTGATGTGGTCGTGCGACAGCCAGGACACGTGCGTGGTTCAGCCAATCAGGGCAAACCACTCATGTGACGTCACGGCCATGCCTCTACCACGCATCCCAGTCACTGTGGCTCACAGGCCACAAATCGCTCGGCTGACTTGTGCGCTTGCCTACTATATCCGCGGCCCTAGTTTTCCTTTACTATGCTAACATTCCCGAGACTTTTTAAACCTAACAACACTTCTTTGGGAGGGTTTGCTGGCCTTTGAAAACTCTCCAGAGCTAGAGCTCTTACTATTTAGATTGTTAATATATACATTGCAAAAATATGGCTAAAAATATATATAAATGTGAAGCTTTTGTTTTAACTTGATTGATTTGTTAGACTGCATGACTCAAAACTATAACATCTTTCAACTGTGGCAGGTTTACGTGAGCCAACAGTATTTTCAAGATGGAGCACAGGAATTACATAAAATGATAGTCTGTGGTACTTTAAAAAAAAAAAAAAAAGATTTAATAAAATAAACCTTTGTACTGTGTGCAGTTATCACTCACCTTCTTGTGCTCCTCTACAGACCTCAACAAAAGGGCACTACCTGAGTAAACCATGACATTTGGTAATATTGCTTATTCTGGATCCAGGCTCACTTGTAGCAGGAGAGAAGATCCATGTACAGTAGCATAAACTCATCCCCTTTTTAAAACACACAAAGTCCTTCTATTTTCTTCAACTTTATTGAGTGGGGTTAACAGAAATATAAAAGTACTTGCATGTAGTTTGTGGTAGGAAATGTCTCTTGTGTGGAGAAGTATCCTATTTGAGAGGTAGTGGCTTTTGTATCAGGGGAAAGTAAAACTGAATCCCCTTCTAAGGGAGCAGTGGAAGATGAGTCTACTCACTTTGGCTGCAGTTGAAAAGAGAGAGCACTTTCCAGACAGGAACAAGCCAAGGGGCATAACAATATACAGATAATGGCAGGGGGAGAAAGCTAAACTAGTCTCAAACTATGAGCATTGGGAGGTTGCCAGGGCAACTGACTAGTGGCTTGTGGAAAAGGTGAAATGTAACAACTATGTTGCAATTTGCACAGCAGCACTGACTGCTTGTTCCGGGAAAACATGCAACTTTCCCTGGGGAGAGCTGGCAGCCTGAGAGCAGAAAAAGTATACAGAAAATAAACAATCCTGTTCCAGGACAAAGCTCTTTCACTTTGTTGCCAAGTTGGTTGCCTTTCTGCCGATTAAAATGTGGATGGTACCAACTGCTCAACTATTCCAAAGCTGATAGAAAAGTCAACGTGACAAATAACATCATAACACAGAAGAAAACCATCAGGTGTAAACACGTAGGGGTCACTTTTCCATTATGTATTTAAGGTTATTTTAATATTTTAATTGTTTGCTGAAAGAGGATTTCGTTAAAAGTTTTTACTAGAAAATGAATTTTCCTGTCATAACAACAGATACTTTGAATGCGGATTCTCTTCGGTAATTTTACCCCTTGTGATCACATTGAAGGTTTGTGTTTTTCCAGGTCATAAATCTGCACATTCTATTAACATTTCAGCAAAATAAAGCACATGCTAAGTGATGTACAGTAAATATCTATTTTCTTCGACACTACAAACAGCTATATTGAAATCCTGATCTTTACCATCTACATGATAAATATATGCAAAGAGTGAGCAAAACTACCACTGAAAAAGACCTTAAAAAGTGACCTGTTCTGCAAAATGCATTTTGGGCAGTGCAGCTAAATATGATCTTGAAATGCATAATTTGTGAGGGTTTGCTGGCCCCTGTGAACTACTACCAGTTAGAGCTCATAACATTTTAATGAGTTATTTAATGTATTCATTGCAAAGTTGTAGGTGTAGTTTGCAAAATGTGGTCTGCATTATTATGTTAAGAGGATATATCAAGCTTTTTACAGCATCCAGACCTCTGCAGCAGTCAACTTAAAGGATCAATACAATTATTACATATAAACATAATAACATTTACAGAAGTTTTCTTTAATTTAATTATTTTAAATATGCAGCTTTTGGACTGCTTTACTAACAATTCCCCTCGAAGCAAAGTGTATTATATATTATTGGAGTCATTGTTTCCCCTGAGGAGTTGTGTACGATTCTTAATTTAGAGTATCAAGTTGATTCTTCTGGTCAACAGAGGAAAACCAGTTATAGAAAACATTTTTAAGACTCTGATATGTTTCTAAACACATTTCAAGGTCCTTATTTTTCATTTTTATTTTTTTTACCAAAGGTTTTTATTAGGTATTGATACATCACTTTACAGACATTGTAAGATAAACATAACATAATACCATAATAGTTGTTTTTCCTTTTTAGTAACAGTGGGGTAAGAAGATGGGGGGGGGGGAAGGGAGGGGGCACTGAATACCCACCCACAGGTGTGGTAGACCGTTCAGGTCACTCAATGGTCCCTGTGACTAGGCTCCCGAAAAAGAGAAGAAAGAGTGAGGAAGAGGGTGGGGGGGGGGGGGGAGGGGAGGGGGAGGAAGGGAATGTCAGGGGGGGTTCCCCTTCCCCTGGAAGCACCTTCTACTACGCGTTCCGGAGATCTCGGGTGGTTGCTGGGTTTGGGAGGAGGCTGATATTTATAGTTTAGTGGGTCAGCCAAGGTTCCCATATGGAGTAGAACCGCTCCATAGAGTGATTGAGGAATGCCGTCAGTTTATCCATTAGCATAACCTCGCCTATTCTTTTTCTTACCATTTGTATCATGGGAGGGGAGGTTTTCTTCCAGGAGAGCGCCACTGAGCATCGTGCTGCTGTTAAAATGAAGGAGATTAATTTCCAAACTGGGCGGTCAATTTTTTCTATTGGCCTGCCCAGCATGTAGGTCAGTGGATCTAAAGGGATTGTGAGGTCTGTGACCTCTTTTATTAGGTTTTGAATTGTGAGCCAATATTCCTGGATTTCTGGACATTGCCACCATATGTGGGCCATGTCTCCTTTGTGTCCACAGCCTCTCCAGCATAGATCAGAGGCCAGAGGATAGATTTGCCGTAGTCTTACTGGTGTTAAATACCAGTGGAACATTATCTTATATATGTTTTCTTTAATACTAGTGCATACGGAAGTTCCTGATGCCACGTCCCATATATCTTCCCAGTCCTCGTTGTCTATTTCCATATTTAGTTCCGCTGCCCATTTGAGCATATAATCATGTGTATCGGGACTCGCGCGTTTTTCCAAAATTGCGTAGATTTGTGAAATAAGGTCTTTTTGGTGTGTGTCCTCCTGGCACAGTCTCTCAAGTTGTGTAAGAGGTGGGAATTCTAATGTGGGGGACAATTTTTGTAGAAAGTGTCTAATTTCGAGGAATTTGAATGTATCCAGGTTGGGGGCCTTAAATTTGTTACGCAATTCTTGGAAGCTCAGGGACTTCTTGTCGCTTAGCAGGTCGCGAATCGCCTTAATTCCTTTACTTGAATATTGTTCAAATTGCTTGGTCTCGCATCCGGGAGGGAACTCTGGGTTATTGTATAATGGGGTGAGTTGTGAGCCTGGGTTCGAGAGTTTAAATTTATTTTTAGATTTTTGCCATATATTCCATGTGTGGCCCATGGCGCCTAATTCAAATTTACTGGTTCCCTTATCGTTTCTGTCCGATGCCCATAGGCTTGCTTGCAGAGAAGGTGCTCTGGCATAAGGAGACTCGATTTTTAGCCAGCATAGCTGGTCTGGGTCTGAATTCCACTCGACCACTTGCTTTAGTTGAGCTGCCTGATAATACCTTGAGATATCTGGCACCCCCATACCTCCCCTACCCCTTGGCGATGTTAATACTGATTTTGCGACTCTGGGTCTTTTTCCTTGCCAAATAAATTTGAATATTCTGTTATGGATATCTTTCAATTCTGACCCAGGAACCCGGATTGGAAGTGTCTGGAAGTAGTATAATAATCTCCAGCACACACTGATTAATAGAGAAAACGAAAGAGTCATGGAATAAGCCAAAAATGTAATAGCAGTAATAATAGAACAATAGGTATCACACAAATATGGAAATACTACACATATATGGATTTTAAAAACCACAAGAGTAGGGGGGAGAGACACAGGGAAGGGGAGTGGGGGAAAAACACTAAAGGAAAAACTGCAAACAAATAAACATAGAATAAGACAATAAGAGGGGTAAGAGGGTAAAAGGGGCAACGTTTCAGGGTAACAACCCTTTTTTCAGGCCAGTTCCCTTGGGTCCAAAGGAACCACAAGGGACTTCCCTTATCTACAAGACACAAAGTAGCCAAATAGGAATTAGTTCAGAATCAAGCCCTGGTCAAAAGTCCACAGTATATGCAAGAGTGTATACAAGCTCAAACCATCCTTTAAGTGGGATTATCCGGCTTCTGTCCTCTTTCTCTCTCTCTCAGATTCAAATCTACCAGAAACTCTCACAGCCACCACCAGTCTAAGTTCTTTCAAAACTAAAGCTGTCTCACATTTTAATCTGGTCTGTAACTGTTACATACGCCTATAATTCCTGTTAAAACATTTTATAAATAAATACATAGTAGGTAGACTATACTTTCTATTGCAAACTATTTGCCATATTTTGTACACATTTTTCAATTAGTAAAATATGCACTTTTTTTGCATATCATTCAATGTTGTTTACATTGATAATTTCTATTAAGTGCTGGGAACACTCTATGATCTGTATTTTAATGTTTATATTACTGAAAAAGCATTTAACCATTAGATCAGTAATTTGCGTTGAATACAATCACACATGCTCACAGGCGCCAAGTATTCAGCAGTCTGTAAAATTTTATTGTATCTGTTATTCAATTCATTAAAACAAACAAAGGATTTGAAATGCTCCTTCAATCATTCAGTCTCCTATAAGAAAAAGCAATGTACTAAATGACAACTAAGCATGTATAGTTGCAACCTTTAAGGGGCATTGCAACCTGTAAATAAAGGTGATTTTCTAACACTCAGATTGATATGTTGTGTACAGTAGATGTGTGACCTATGGATGTTTAATACTTAAAGACATGTCACACAGACCTTTTTTAGAGCTTGCATACTGTACCGTAAACCGAAGTATAAAAACTAACTAGTAACAGCATTGTTCATTTGTATTTGTCAAGACAATCAAATCTTTAAATTAAGTAATATAAAACCATTTTGATAAGGAAAAGATCACCGAATAAAAAAAACAAAGCAAATTGTAGGTTTTCAAAATCAAATAATTATTGGTACAAAATGAAACGTACTCCAATGATTTGCCTAACTACCATCATGATACATCACTATAAACTAGAGTCATTATGGGAAAAAGCATGCAATAGCGTATACGAATACAATGATATTCACGTAAACAAATATTAATAATGACAAAACAGTGAAAGATTAAGCAGCGGCATACATAATCTTACTTGGTAATTTAGAGAAAAGCACAAAATTCATAATCACACTAGTAAATCAATTATTAATTATATATAATTACCCTTTGAACATGAGCAATATTAAAAATTCAGGGAAAATTAACAGTTTGCAAATGGCTTCCTTGTATATTTTCTTTTACTAAAAAAGGCAGGTTTAGATTTCACTCCTATAATAAAAATTAGTAGCATTCATAATTTGCCAGATAAAATAGAACATAATTATGATTTTAATATCATAAAGGAACCATGGTTTATATGATATCATAAAAGAACTTTATTCACATCATAAAGGAACAAACATATGGAATCATAAGTAGTCCATATAAACATTGATATTGAATTGTATTACCTGTAATATAAATAGGGTGACCAGATTTTCAAAATGAAAAACCGGGACACATTAAAAAAAGATTTATAAAATAAATTACATCACGTGACGCACCCCGTTGCCATGACAACGTGACACTGAAAACTGGCGGTGACATGTTGCCATGACAATGTGTTATCACGTGATGCCTCGGTGCCATAATGCGTCCCGTTGTCATGACCCACACACACTCAGAGCCACTGACCCACACATAGAGCCACTGACCCACACACAGAGCCACTGACCCACAAACAGAGCCACTGACCCCCCCACACACACAGCCATTGACCCCCAAACACACACACAACCACACACACACAGAGCCACACACACACACAGATGCAGCCACATACACATTGACCCACAGAGCCCCTGACCCACAGAGCCCCTGACCCACAGAGCCACTGACCCACACACACACAGATCCCCTGACCCACACACACACACAGAGCCACACATAGCCCCTGACCCACACACACACAGAGCCCCTGACCCACACACACACAGAGCCACACATAGCCCCTGACCCACACACACACACAGAGCCCCTGACCCACACACATACAGAGCCACACATAGCCTCTGACCCACACACACACAGAGCCCCTGACCCACACACACGCAGAGCCACACAGAGCCCCTGACCCACACACACACAGAGCCCCTGACCCCCCCACACACACAGAGCCACACATAGCCCCTGACCCACACACACACAGAGGCCCTGACCCACACACACACAGAGCCACACATAGCCCCTGACCCACACACACGCAGAGCTCCTGACCCACACACACACACAGAGGCCCTGACCCACACACACACAGAGCCACACATAGCCCCTGACCCACACACACGCAGAGCCCCTGACCCACACACACACACAGAGCCCCTGACCCACACACACGCAGAGCCCCTGACCACACACACACAGAGGCCCTGACCCACACACACACAGAGCCACACATAGCCCCTGACCCACACACATGCAGAGACCCTGACCCACACACACACACAGAGCCCCTGACCCACACACACGCAGAGCCCCTGGCCACACACACACACAGAGCCACACAGAACCACACACACAGAGCCACTAACCCCCCCCACACACAGAGCCACTGACCCCCCCCACACACACACAGAGCCACTGACCCCCCCAAACACACACACAGAGCCATTAACCCCCCCCACACACACACAGAGCCACTGGCCACCCCCCCACACACACACAGAGCCACTGACCCCCCCACACACAGAGCCACACACAGAGCCACTGACCCCCCCACACACAGAGACACACACACACACACACACACACATACACACACACACACACACACACACACACACACACACACACACACACACACACACACACACACACACACACACACACACACACACCTGCTCTGAGAAGGAAGCAGCTCAGTGTGCTCTGTCCTCCAACCAGTCCCCTGCGGCCCGGCATCCTGCAAAGCCCCGCCTCGGCTTCCTCAGACCTCCAACCAATCCCCTGCGGCCCAGCATCCTGCAAAGACCCGCCCCCAGCATCCTTCTACCAATCCCCTGCGGCTCAGCCGGCATTCTTCAAAAGCCCAACCCCCCGGCATTCTGCAAATCCTCACCTGCTACCGCATCTTCTCCTCACCGCCCGTGCGTTGCCCCCGCCGCATCACGATCGCTCGCCACTGCATCCTGCTACAAGAACTGGGACCAGGGCCAAAAACCGGGACATTACTGGGACGGACCGGAAACCGGGATAGGAATGAAAAAACGGGACTGTCCTGGCAAAACCGGGACGAATGGTCACCCTAAATATAAAGGATATATTTCCATGATTATTTTAATAATTAATTAGGACTACAGTACTTGACAGGTTTGTGCTTTCTCCAGAACAAGTTTCAAATGTATGCAAAATACATCTAATGCAGTAATAAAAATATTAAATAAACAGCAGAATTCTCCCCATGTATGGAAACTGGGACACCAGAAAAGGGTATGGGGTACTGCCCAACCTGATGCCCTAGGCCTGATGAGTAAAGAGGCCTGGCTGAAACATGCCTACCCCATTTCAGGGTTCAATTTGTCCTTCTCTGCACTCTCCCATATCACCCCTCCCACATCATGATCAACAGATCGCAACCCCTGCTCATCAAGTGCTGTGGGGGTTCTGTTGAGTGCAATTGTTTGGGCCCTAACAAAGTCTGTTTGTGGCCCTGACTGGAGATGGTAACTCAAGTTTTAGGGAAACTCCTTTCAATAATGAATAATTGAAGAAAGCTTAATTTTCCTGAAAGATACCATGTATGGAACTAAGAAAAACAGAAAAAAATGTATTGACATAAGATACATATCGCTGAAGTGTAGCTGATATGTTAAGTGTAGCTCATACACTGTTAGATATTCTCAAAGCCTCTAATGTTATACATGGATAATTAGGGGAACTGATTCAATATAGTTTGATGTGGTTGTGGCTGTTATAGGCTGAAAACTCCCATTTTACATCAATAGGAGAGTTGGGTCGTTAGGGGACTACCAGTAGATTGCTGCTTTGGACTACATTGAATCAGCCTCATAGATGGTTGACTGAATATGTTCTGTAGGTAAATCCTACATTATTTATTTTCAATTTCTTTAATTGGAATGAAATAAGTCATGGAGATTAAAATGAAAGTTCTATCAGGTTCACTTATCAATGTTTTAAAAGGAAAGATGTGAGCCTTTATTTTAATAGCATTCAGTATTTCTCATAGCCATGAAAACTTTGATGTGATGTGTGCTTTGTGCATCTCGGGACTTGCTATTTAATGCTAGATTTTAATTAGTAAACAATTGTTTGGAGATCTGTCACCCGTCTTCACTGTTTCCAAGCTTGCCCTGCCACCTTTAAATAACAAGTCCCGAGAGGCAGCTGTGAATGACCAGTCTATTATGACTTCTTCCGCATATTAGAGAGGTAAAGAGAACATTCGCAGAGATAGTGTTACAGTAGGGCCTTCAGAAGCCCTACATGTGTGCCTTGCCTCTGTGTTAACCTAATTGATCATCCTCATACTGTACTGTAGATCAGCCTGGCAAAGCTCCAAACTACTGCTGTAATAAAAGTCCTACAAATGAAAAAAAGGCTGTAATAGCCCAAGCAAAAACACTCAGATAAAGAACAACCAAACCCTACACACATTACAATTGTCCAACTTATTTTTTTTAAATATTTTTTTTTACATTTTTTGATACAAAAATAAAGATATCCCAGGGATTGTGAGGTGACAGACACGGGAACCAATGAATAAATTCATGCCTATATCCCCTGCTTATACATCCCGTCCCATGCTCTACCCTTACAAGCCAAAGAAAACACCCCAAAACCAATGCTGAACCCCTACCCCCTGCCTAGCCTGAGCTCCCCAGCCCAGAGTCATGGGTCCCCGACCTTATAATTTCCGAGGGACACTGTACATTGGCTCAAGCATAACATATGTAGGCATTGAAGGTACAGCTCAACCCCGTTATAACATAAGGTCTTCATAAACACAATTTACAAAAACATACCACGTCATGTAATTAACATGCATGCATAAATGTGACACAAAATAATATGCATATAAACATTTAATACTTAGCCTAATTGTTTTACATTTTATCAAATACTATACAACCAAAGATATTAATGCTAAAAATAAATATATTTTTTAAATGCATGCAAAGTGTGTTGCATAAAAAAAAATATTTTCATCATCCTCACTGCAAAGAAAAATAACAATAAATAAAGTACATGAATCAAATTATGTTTGTAATCATAAATAAGTTACCCGGATACATACTGTCCAAATAATCCTATACAGCTCAACCCCGTTACAGCGCGATCCACTAAAACGCGGATCCGCCTATAACGCGGTTTGAGCATGGACCCCGAATTTAAAAAAAAAAAAACACACACACTGCACACACTCACTGCACACTGCATACATTCACAGCACACTGCACACACTCACAGCACACTGCATAAATTCACAGCACACTGCACACATTCACAGCACACTGTATACACTCACAGCACACACCCACAGCACACTGCACACACTCACAGCACACTGTATACACTCACAGCACACTGCACACACCCACAGCCCACTGCACACATTCACAGCACACTGCACACACTCACAGCACACTGCACACACACACAGTGAAATACACACACACACACACACACACACAGAGACACACTGTCTCTTTAAGGGAGCTTGCTCTCGCAAGACGGAAGCAGAAGCAGGAAGCAGAGACAGGGAGAAGAGCTGCCAGATGCCGGGTAAGTGCTGTGTGCTATTGCCGCTGCCCCACCGGGTCTGGGAATGCTGGGAGAGTTCTTAGCTTTCCCCCTCCGGCGGACACGGTACCACCACAAAGATAAAAAAATAAAAAAAGTAAAACAATTTCGGCGGCCATTTTTTTCCCGCGACCCCGTTTATAACGCGGTGGTCGCGGGTGGCCCCCGAGGACCACGCTATAACGGGGTTAAGCTGTATTTATAACAACTTGCTATTTAACCATATACTGTATAAATATATATTTGTTTCAATTTTTTTTATATATATACTGTCTAATTCATAAAAAAAGCTAATCTCATCACTTAAGGTTTATGGGGGTTATGCACTAAGCAGTGATAAGTAGTTTTAAGAGCACAAAGTGCTCTTAGAACGTCAAGTACCGCCGAGCGCTATTCACTAAGCCGCGCAAACAGGCACTTTGCGCTCTAAAACTGACTTTTTCCTGGAAATTTTTCAAAGTCCAACTTTGCTCGTACTATGAGCTGTTTGCACTGAATCCTGCCCTTCTGCGGGATTCACTAAGCAACGCAAACTTATCGTACGTGAAAGTTGCGCTGAATAAAGCCCCCCAGCTAAAGGCAGGTGATAAAAAAAGCAGGACTTAGAAAAAATTCTTTGTTTACCTTTTTGCAGGCGCAAAACCCATACAACAGGCCGGCGGGAGTCCCCGGCTGACCCCGCGGGGGTCACCGAGGGAGGCTGGGGGTCACGCGGGTGTCCCCGCGTGACCCGGGGTACCCGCGGGCCTGCGGTACCAATGTTGTGCATACAAAAATACTAAACATTATTTCTAACTAAATACAGCCCCCTAACACATACAGTACAATAATGTGCAAAATAACTATTATCCAGATATGGATAATAGATTATTTGCCCATTATTAAACACTGCATTACCATACCTAAATAAAGTAAATAAAAACAGTAGCCAGCTAATCCAATGAATACAAGCAGTAACAACATCAACAATGAATTAATTAAACCTTTAAGATTACTTAACTAAATCCAAGATGGCCAGCATCACATGGTATTTCAGCCAATCAGAGTGTGGAATTGGTTCCCATGATCTGATTGGCTGAAATATCAT
Organism: Ascaphus truei; assembly: GCF_040206685.1. Classification (NCBI taxonomy): domain Eukaryota; kingdom Metazoa; phylum Chordata; class Amphibia; order Anura; family Ascaphidae; genus Ascaphus; species Ascaphus truei. The sequence continues at coordinate 320,549,383 of NC_134486.1, forward strand.
GTGACGCCGGCTTCGTCACGTCATCTTAAAGGCAAATGAAGCACAGCCATTCTGATTGGCTGGCATCATTCCCTTTAAGTAACGTCATGTAAAAAAAAAAATTAAAGTCGGAACATGGTTTAAACAGCTAATCAGGTGGCTGTTAACCATTTTGCGGCTAAATGTGACGTCACAAGCCTTATTTAAGGCCGTGCCGCCTCATTTGAGCCCAAGAAGACGACGAGACATCGGTTAGGATTTACCATGGGGTTTTTTGGATTGACAGATGAAGATAGAAGATAAAGAAGATCAAGAAATGGTGACAGATGAAGATAGAAGAAGGTGATTAAAGAAAGAAAAAAGAAGATTGGGTACCTGATCCGGATCTTCATGGCGGATGGCATCGGATGCTGTTGGAGGCCATCAAGGTACGTGAGCTTCCTGTTACCCCGGGAGTCGGAGGGCCACCGCTTCTAATGGTAAGTAATATATTGAATGTTTGTAAATGTCTCTTTTTACAGGTTTCTTCATTGGATGTGTTTTTTGATTTTTTGGGGAGGCACATTGACTGATAATATATTAATCTGTACCACTTTAGGGTACAGATGAATACATTATCATGACAATGTTTGGGGGGCATTTGTGACTTGGTATTGCTGTTGTTTTTTTTAATGTCAGTTTCTTATGTGGATGTGATTGTTTGTTTTTTCCTGCTTAATGTAATAAAATGTTTGCGATTGGTGTTCGTTTGTAGTTAATGTTGTATTATGTTAGCTAATGCATTTTATGGTTATTTCAGATATTGTTTGAATGTATTTCTTTGTCTTTTAATGTTTACATTCATTAATGTTGTAGTAATTCATTGGTTTGATTGGTTAGTGTTACTATTCATTTTGAGTTGGTTTTGGAATTAATTGGTTTAATTGGTTAATGGTCTAATTAATTCATTGTTGATGTTGTTACTGCTTGTATTCATTGGATTAGCTGGCTACTGTTTTTATTGACTTTATTTAGGTATGCTAATGCAGTGTTTAATAATGGGCAAATAATCTACTGTAATATCCATATCTGGATAATAGTAATTTTGCACATTATTGTACTGTATGTGTTGGGGCGAAGGGGGGTGGGGTATTCGTGTATTGATGTTTGTTAAATCTTTTTTTAATATACATGTGTTTAATAGTGTAGATGTGCAGGGGGTCTCCGGAGCTGAACCGCATTGGTTTCAGGTCGGAGGACCCCCTACTTCAGGAGATACAGGCCCCGTTATGGGGTGCCGGTATCCCCTGCACTTTCAAGCGGCCGTGTCACGTGACCGGGAGATTGAAATTCTGCAGGGGATACCGGCACCCCATAATGGGGCCTGTATCTCCTGAAGTAGGGGGTCCTCGGACCTGAAACCAATGTTGTTCAGCTCTGGAGACCCCTGCTTATATATACTCTTATCAAAATGTATTTATTTAGTATGCGATCGTCTGTAACAGCCTTGCATGGAGATGCAGACTCTCCATGCAAATGTCACTGGCGGCTTATTTTTTCTATCAGCTAGGGTACGGGAAGTTTCAGTGTGCTAGCAGAGGGAAAAAACCTTGCACCCACGATAAGTCAGTTTTGGGCACGTCCGATAGAAAATGGGCTGAGGGCCTTAGTGAATCGCGCCGCCGGCTTATTAATAATATGATAATTTTTTTCAGGCCGGCACGATAGCACGGAGCTTAGTGCATAGCCCCCTATATATGTAATCCTGTAACATTAATCAGATTTAAAAAAAAAAATTGAACAATTTTCCCAATCTCATTTAAACCATGAAGTACCTTTGTTTAAAGGTGAAATACAAATTTGTTCTTGTCTTTGTAGAAACAAATCCTTACCCCCTTTGTTTTTTATGCATTATTTCCAAACTGCAAAATTTTAAACCAGACAGATCAACTATTTTGTTTCTCCGGAAAGTGTTTGGTCAAATTGTGCACTCTTTTCTCTTCACTTACTGTATGTTTAGATGAATTTTTAATTCCATCCATCCCTTTTAATTATAAGGGGCCTTATGGTCTTGCCAATGTATTACAATCCACATGGGTAATTACAATTAATGAAAACTTTTATTTCATAATCCTTTTGATTATTTTCCCTTTTTTTATCATTAGACTTATATTTGCACATCTTACACTTTCCGCAAATGAAATGACCCAGAGGTTTTTCATTAAAAAGGTAGTTTCTATATGATTACCTGTTTAAGCATACTTAGAGCTAATATATATTTTAGATTATTTGCCTAAAAAAAAAAAAAAATCTTTAGGACAATCTCGCACTTTATCAGATAACATGGTATCCAATTTTAATATTTCCCAATGTTTTTTAAAGATATGCCCAATCTTCCTTTACATTCTATTATAATAAGTTATAAAGCTGTGTCCCATATTATCCATCAAGACAGCCTCTTTTTTAAGTGGATCAATAATTTGTCTACTTTAATATATCTTCTTTTAAAGGACCTCTTTATGATCTTACCAATATACAGTAGTCCTACTCAGAAAATCTTTCAATTAAAACATCTGCCTGTTTTATAATTTTATTATTATTATTATTATTTGAGAAGCTCCCCTGGGCTCTGATGAGCTGCCCAGATTGTTGTGGTCAATCCATTTTTTGGAATGGGTACTAGCGTAATCCAAATAGGAGTTCACAGAAACCTGATTAGTAAAAGGTTTGACTAATAGAGTTCCCCTCAACTGATAACTCAATGTCCAGGAAATTAACCACTATGGAATTATCATGGGAGAGTTACAGTATATATGTCATAGGGATTCAAATTAAAGTGCCCAAGAAACACATTCAGTTTTTCTAGTATTCCTGACCGTATGACCAAAATGCTGTCTATACAGTACATCTTCTCCAATACTCAATATATTGCCTATAAGGACTGTGATTCTATATGAATTCGATCTACCAAAAAAGACCCATAAACAAACGTGCATCATTTGGGGCAAACCATGCGCCCATTGTTGTATGGCGATAATGTCTAGAAAATTGTCCTCAAAAATAAACTAATTGTACTCTAATGTAAATAAAACTCTATCCAAAAGAAATCTACAGCCACGGCCCCTTTTATTCTAACACTGCACCGATATTTTCCGGTGACTTTTTCCGAATGCCATGCGCTTTGCCGCGTTCGTGCCGTATTCATGTCGCAATCATGCCGGCGTCACCCGCGCTTGATCTGTTTAATGAGAATGTTTCGGATTTAGTTGGTTGCAATTCTTCGCGTATCCGTCAGGTGGCAGATATTCATGAATTGTAATGCGCATGCGCTTCAGTAATGTGTCGACTTGTAGGTGTTTAAAAAATACCACAGTGGTCCTTTGTGAATTGACCTTGGTACTGAAGAAGTTGTACAACATTGTATCTATTTAGGCGTTTCATATTAAAAACTAAATGCAAAGTGTCTGGTGTTCTATTCCATTGTCCAGAGATGAGTACACCACTGCAGTCCGTGTTCAAGAAGCCCAACATAACGTACGCTTATTTAATATGGTCAGCAATTAGTTCAGCAGATGATAAGATGGCCACAGTTGGTCAATTTTATCAATATTTTATCGAAAATTATGACTTTTACAAATTTTCACCAGATGCTCTGGGGTGGAAGTGTGCGATAAGGAAAAAGTTATGTATCGATCCACGTTTTTTTCATATTGCGCCTGCACCCAGGGTTACAGGAGGAGGGTATAAGATGAAGCGCTGTTCTATAGCATGAAAAGCGTTGAGGGGGAGATCGTGGTGTAGCCTTGTGTGTTATGTGCCAATAAAGTTTTGTTAATCTATCCAGAAGTAGCTTGGATCTTTGTCATGCGCATTTGCAATCGGATCATCTCTCTTGCTATTCATCTCCATTTTCAGGAGCAGAGGAAAGCAGGACCCAGACCGGAGCTTCTACATAGGTAAGGGTTTTCCCCTCCAACTCCGGTCATAGTAGAGGTCACTCATTGCACCCTCATTCTATATCCCTTTGTGACTGTATTGACAGGGCAGTTAATTTAGAGGGTTATTCTCATTTTCGGAAGGATCGAACAAATAGAAGGGAGGTGGAGTATGTCTATGTGTTAAACCGGATCTAAAACCTATTATAAGGGATGATGTCTATGAAGGGAATGATGAAAATGTAGAGACCTTGTGGATAGAAATTAGCAGTGGAGGTAAAAGTATAAAGAAAATGTTTGTGGGAATATGCTATAAACCACCAAATATCTGTGAGATTGAGGAAGCTAAAATACTTTTGCAAATGGAGAAGGCATCAAAACTGGGTTATGTTTGCATAATGGGGGGATTTTAATTATCCAGACATAGACTGGGGCAAGGAGATTAGCGTCAAAAGGAAACAGTTTTTTGGGGATGCTTAAAGATAATTATATGACCCAAATTATTGAGGAACCAACCAGGAGAGGGGCAGTTCTGGATTTGGTCATATCAAACAATGTAGAAGTAATAACAAATATTCAAGTCCTGTAACATTTGGGTAACAGTGATCATAACATGGTCTCATTTGAAATAAATTATCAAAAAACAGATTACTTGGGTTCAACAAAGACTTTAAACTTTAGAAAGGCAGATTTTAATAAACTGAGGTCTAATCTAGTAGTAATACAATGAGATGATGTTTTTGCAGGGAAAAATATAGAAGATAAATGGGCAGTCTTTAAAACATTGTTAGAAAAGCACACTTATCAGTGTATACCCTATAAAAGAAATAAGTCAAAACCAATGTGGCTAAATAAACAAGTAGGGGAGGAATGGACAAGAAGAGGAAGGCGTTTAGATTCTTTAAGTCAGAAGGGACAGAGACATCGTATCAGAATTATTAGGAATGTAACAAAAATTGCAAAAGGGCAATTAAATTAGCAAATATGGATAATGAAAAAAAGATTGCAATAGAAAGTAAGGTCAACCCTAAAAAGTTCTTTAAGTACCTTAATAACAAAAAAACGAGAAAAGAAAATATAGGACCCTTTCAGTGTGAGATGGGTAGGCAGATAATTGGAGATAAGGAAAAAGCAGAGGTATTAAACAAATTCTTTGCCTCTGTGTTTACCAGGGAAGAATCAAGTTCAATAGTAGCGCTACAGGAGGAAGCCACAACCTCCATATTAATGAACAATTGGTTAACTGAGGAATAAGTTCATAAGCGACTTGAAAAAATTAAAGTAAATAAGGCACCTGGCCCCGATGTCATACATCCAAGAGTTCTCAAGGAGTTAAGCTCAGTAATAGCAAAACCATTATATTTAATATTCAAGGACTCCATTTCCACAGGCTCAGTACCACAAGATTTGCGTAAAGCAGATGTGGTGCCTATATTTAAAAAGGGAGCTACATCACACCCAGGGAATTACAGACCTGTAAGCCTGACTTCAATAGTAGGGAAACTACTTGAAGGTTTAATATGGGATAATATTCAGGAATACCTATTGGAAAACAAAATTATTAGTAATTGTCAGCATGGATTTATGAAGGATAGATCTTGTCAAACTAACCTTATTTGTTTCTTTGAGAGGGTAAGTAGGAATTTAGACCAGGGTAATGCAGTTGATGTGGTCTACTTAGATTTTGCAAAGGCTTTTGATACGGTTTCACACAAGAGGTTGGTGTACAAAATAAAGAAAATTGGACTCAGTAATAATATATGCACCTGGATTGAAAACTGGTTAAAGGACAGACAACAGAGGGTTGTCATAAATGGAACTTTTTCAGGTTGGGCTAAAGTCGTGAGTGGAGTACCTCAGAGATCGGTACTGGGACTCCTGCTTTTTAACTTGTTTATTAATGACCTTGAGTTTGATATCGAGAGCAAAGTCTCCATCTTTGCTGATGATACTAAATTGTGTAAGGTAATAGAATCAGAGCAGGATGTAATTTCTCTTCAGAAGGACTTGGAGGGACTGGAAACGTGGGCAGGTAAATGACAAATGAGGTTTAATACAGATAAATGTAAGGTTATGCATTTGGGATGCAAGAATAAAAAGGCGACTTACAAATTAAATGGAGATATATTGGGGGAATCCTTGATGGAGAAGGATTTAGGAGTGCTTGTAGACTGCAGGCTTAGCAATAGTGCCCAATGTCATGCAGTAGCTGCAAAGGAAAACAAGATCTTATCTTGCATCAAACGGGCAATGGATGGAAGGGAAGTAAACATAATTATGCCCCTTTACAAAGCATTAGTAAGACCACACCTTGAATATGGAGTACAATTTTGGGCACCAATCCTAAGAAAATACATTATGGAACTAGAGAGAGTGCAGAGAAGAGCCACCAAATTAATAAAGGGGATGGACATCTAACTTATGAGGAGAGGCTAGCTAAATTAGATTTATTTACATTAGAAAAGAGGCGTCTAAGAGGGGATATGATAACTATATACAAATATATTCAGGGACAATAAAAGGAGCTATCAAAAGAACTATTCATCCCACGGGCAGTACAAAGGACTCGGGCCATCCCTTAAGGTTGGAGGAAAGGAAATTTCACCAGCAACAAAGGAAAGGGTTCTTTACAGTAAAGGCAGTTAAAATGTGGAATTCATTACCCATGGAGACTGTGATGGCAGATACAATAGATTTGTTCAAAAAAAGGTTGGACATCATTTAGATGGGAAAGGTATACAGGGATATACCAAATAAGTATACATGGGAAGGATGTTGATCCAGGGATTAATCCGATTGCCAATTCTTGGAGTCAGGAAGGAATTAATTTTTCCCCTTAATGGGTTTTTTTGTTTGCCTTCCTCTGGATCAATAAGTAAGTATAGATATAGGATAAAGTATCTGTTGTCTAAATTTAGCATAGGTTGAACTTCATGGTGTACGTCTTTTTTCAACCTCATCTACTATGTAACTATACTATGTATGTATTGACACCTTTGGGTGCAGAGACCAATTACCGAAGCGCAAGACAGTTTCACTTTATTGGTGTGTTGCCCCTGAATTTTCCAGTATCTTTGATCATGGAGAGTTCAAAAGGCGAAAGATCATGGTAAAACCAACTAAGAATCGTCAGTCCCAGGCAAGCAATGTGTCAGCACCAGCACTGGCTTCCAATAACGGTCCGACCGTCTGTGAAAACCTGCTGACCGGCAACCCTTGCTATCAGCCCCCGCCTGGATACCTGCAGCCTGAGCAGGATTTCACGTACAGATACCAGCAAGCTTGCATGTACCAAAGCGATTTCCAGCTTCATCAGCTGTCAACTACAGGTCTAGCAGGCCCACTGTCACCTGTCAACTACGTGTATAATCAAGACTATGGGACTGGCAGTGGCTCGGTACAGTGCACAGTAAAGCGATTCTCCTGTAATCAATCGCTTTGCTTATGGTTATTTAGTTCTTTTAGTCACAATTTGCCAAAATGTAGTCCAGCAATATCATTGGCTGAGCAGCTTCTACAGTTAGGCGCATGCGCATTGGAACCTTGTTGAAACGCATATGCGTCTCAATACCATCTAGGCGCATGCGTGTACTCTATGTGAACAAGAGACGCCCCCGAGAAAATAATTGTTGGGACTGACCAAGGGGACTGCGGGGACTGACTGTGGGAACTTCTTTAGGGGACTAACTAGTTTGAACTAACCATTACAGTATTTACTCAGAAAAGAAACTTTGTCATCAGGCTGATAACGGCAAATGGAGGGATTTCGATGGGTAATATCGCTTTTTGTAACGATGCTTGCACACTGCTGAATCTGAATCAGTGCCATTTTAATTGATTAGGATAGAATAACTGAGCTTTATTACATACTGTACTGTATAATAAACCCCAAAAATAAAAAGTATGCATTTATTCTGTACATGTATTACAGTACAGTATGTGTGTTCTACTGTAATAAGAATACAAATACCGATAATGCGTTTTAATACTGTTTTGATGTTCTGTAATGCGCAGTAAGTAAAAAAACATTAATGGTGTACTGTAATTAAAAACATACAGGTATATTTAAAAAAAGCAGCAATTTACTTTATTGGCGGGTGCAGTAAGTAAAAAGCATTCATGGTGTCCAATACAGTAAAAACATGGACAGTATGAATACAATCTACAACAATCAACTTTATTTTTATTGGTGGAGTACTGTAAGTAAAAAAAAACATTAATGGTGTACTGTAATTAAAAACATATTAGAATACAATTTAAAACAATGAACAAGTAAGAAATTAATCAACATTTTAACAGACGACCAATCAAGAAGCGAATTCGATCCCCAGCAGATTGTCCTTCCAGGGCCGATGCCTTGTATGCCGCAAAATGCCATTAATGGAGTCTCGCACGATTTTCATTAAAGGATCAGTAATTGAAAAATAGCGCCGCAATTCCTCCACAATAGTCTTTCTTAGATTTTCAGGAAGAGCTTTTTTGTCTCGATTCCCTTCGTAGTTTACATTGTGGGCCCACCCGCAGTACACTTGGTAGGGCACGTGGTGCTTTAAAATTAACATGCCATGACTCTGGGGTATACCAGCACTTGCAAACCTATACTTCTCCCTGAGTGGCTGGGGCAGCTCGCGCAGGATGATGTCGGGCACTGTTTCAATGCAAGCGTATGTGGTTTGGATTCTGGGAGCGGGTGTTCTTCTGGGAGCGGGTGTGACTGTGGCGGCGGGCGAGGGAAGGTTGTCTGGGAGGATGCTTTCCTCCTGTCTTGGTCGCCTTGTCAGTGTTGTCTCCTGGCGAGGTCTTGACGGGGTTGTCATGTCATCCTCGTCAATGGCATACATGAACACATATTCTTCTGGTGGAGGGGGTGCGCTTGGTGATGGAAGGTTGAAGGTCCCATTCATCCCATCCATGCCACCCTCCTGCTCCGGCATCCGAGATACAGGGGCATGAACTCCGAGCAAATTATGTATCCCCGCTATGTCAGTCTCTATCTTCTGCATCCGTTCATCCATCTTCTCCATCCGTTGATCCATATTTAGCATGGTCTCTAAAAGAAGATCTATCTTTACCAGCATAGAGTTCCCAGGGATACTTAACCCATTCAGCTTGCGGTCTAACGAGCTGCATCTTGTGCATGGGGGTCTGCGGACATCTGGGTGGGTGCATAAGAGGATGAGATGGGGGTTCCCTGGAGAGAAGCGGCAGCGTCGTCGAGGAGTGATGGATGAGGTGTCCTGTGGATTTCCAAGAGAGAAGCGACAGAGTCGTCGAGGAGTGATGGAGAAGGTGTCCTCTGGATTTCCGGGAGAGAAGCGTCAGCGGCGGCGGCGAGGGCTGATGGAGAAGGTGTCCTCTGGCTTTCCGGGAGAGAAGCGGCAGCGGCGTCGAGGGCTGATGGAGAAGGTGTCCTCTAGCTTTCCAGGAGAGAAGCGGCGAGGGCTGATGCAGAAGGTGATCATTTGTTTTGCTTTGAGTGTACATCACCGAATTTCTTCTTGACATAATAAAGCTTCTTTAAACCCTTACCTGTAGCCTTTGGAGTCGTCAGAAGGTTTTCTTTATTAGCCTTTCACTTTGGCCTTGGCTTGGAAATGGCTGCCGTCTTTCGCTTTTTCTGCATGACAGGCACGGCAGAGTCGAGTGGGTTCCTGCGTCCGTAGAATCAGGGTTGATCCATGGAAGCAAATGGCACAATGCAGTATCTGGACAAGGGCAAGTTCAGATACAGATCATCGAGTGGTGGGCTATGCAAAGTGTGTCACCTTTTATGCATTTCGATGAGGTGCAGGTGTTAAAAGTGGGCGTACTCTAATGTGATTCATTAAAGTATAAATACACCATCCATTTTGTGGATTCACTGCACATTGAATACACATTGACTAAACATCGAATATACATTCTTGTGCTTGTATTTCTTTCTACACGCAGCAATGCCTGTTAAAAAGATTTCTAAGGATCTCAGCATGAGAATAAAGGAGATGTACACAAGAGGACAACGAATTGCGGATATTCAACGCTGGCCAAGTACTTCTGGCCTCGTTGTACCAGCAACAACCGTGAGCCATCATGCCCACGGTAAGACCAAAAAAGTCAAGAGGACACCAACGGTAACTACCGCGTAAGTACTATACTACTTTATACTGTAAAGTAATTGTAATTCACTTCATTATTACTCATTATGACTCACGTACTCACAACCCCCCATTTCAGTACACAGTTTACTCTACGTAATGACACACACACACACACACACACACACACACACACACACACACACACACACACACACACACACACACACACACACACACACACACACACACACACACACACACACACACACACACACACACACACACACACAAAGTACCGTTAATATTATATCTGTTATATATTTGTTATACTGTACTGTATATATCTGTTATACTGTATATATACTGTATACCTGTATATAACTATTCTATACAGTATCTATTTTTATTGTTATCTGTGTATATTTATATAACTCTATTCTATACAGTATCTATCTATTTTTATTGTTATCGCTGTATATTTATATAACTCTATTCTATACAGTATCTATTTTTATTGTTATCGCTGTATATTTATACAGTATAACTATTCTATTAAAGTAATATCTATATCTGGCCATACTGTAGGCCTGAGCATAAATGTACCTGTACTTGTGGCCTACTGTAACGTATTGTTGTTTTTCCTTTAAACTGTAGGGAGACAACTGTTCTGGTTGACAGAATATGTGAAGAGAATGATGAGAAGAGTGCCTTAAGGGTCAAAGACACTCTGCAGAAAAATCACTATCTAACTGTATCAGAGACCAGCATTAAGAAGATGAGACGCCGAATTGGATGGAAATATGGATGTGTGAGGTTAGTACTGGACAGTACAGGAGGTGAAAAGTGTGGTTTAATAAACTGTACTGTACCTATAAAATTATTCAATGGAGATTCCGCTCGGAGCAGTGAGGCAGAGCACAGCCATACAATGAGGATATATCAGGATCACAGCGGCAGGGTAAAAAACTTCTTTATTTGAACACCATGGTGCAGACAGGAATGGAGGGTAGCTCTTACGCGTTTCACGCCTTGTGGCGCTTACCCTGCCGCTGTGATCCTGATATATCCTCATTGTATGGCTGTGGTCTGCCTCACTGCTCCGAGTGGAATCTCCATTGATCAACTGTTACCACAGATGCATGCCCAAAGACAAGAAGAATACAGGCATTTCTTATGTGAGTTTACACCATTTTATTACATTGGGAGGTATTCTTAAGGTGACTGCAAGCGTGTGTGACATTGTCCATATTGGGAGTGATGTGGTGGAGCTAATCATTCTCCATTCACAGCACCTCCAGGACCTCAGATATATGTCTATACATTACGCCCACCTATATACCTTATACTCACTTTACTGTGATTTTGCCTGTTTGATCTCCTTCTTCAATCAAGAAACCATTATTAATTTTGTCAAGACTGTTTATCTATAGTCATTTGAGCACTATTGTTGAACTCTGTTCTACTATCCTATAAAATTATTCCTTGTCATTACAGAGCGTACGCTATTATAAGGGACGTCAACAAGATAAAGAGAGTGGTCCAGGCACAGGCATGGATCGACAATGGCGAAACTTTTCAGGATTGCATCTTTACTGATGAGTCTACTGTATCTCGGGAGAGATTTGCCACCTTTGCATTCCACAACAAAGGACGCATATCTATGAAGCTGCGTCCAAAATACCCAGTGAAGATGCATGTGTGGGGTGCCATCTCTAGGCGTGGACCAGGATGCATCGTCATCTTTGATTGTACAGTATAATAATGCACAAAGTCACATGCTGTAAACTTAAGCACTGTACTGTACTACTGTAGTGTGCATTATTTTGAGCACTTTTCTTTTCTTGTTACAGCAATCATGAATAAAGCTTTTTTCCAAGAGCAAATAGTGCCTGAGATTGTGGAATACACCACACGTGAGTTCCCAGATGGTCACCGTTACTATCAGGACAACGATCCGAAGCACAACGCGTCAACTGCGCATATTCTTGCCTGCGGTATCAACTGGGTGAAGACGCCAGTGGAGTAAGTACGGTAACCGTGTCTCGTTTTTTCCCACTGTTTACTGTGTATCTCTTTAACTAATTCTCCTTTTTTCTCCCTCCAATGACAGTCGCCAGACTTCAATCCTATCTAAATGGTCTGGCATCAGCTGAAGGACCATATTCGAAAAGTGGTGAAACCCTCAAAAAAGGATGAGTTGGCGAATGGCATAATGAGTTTTTGGAACGATGCGCTCACCGTTGAAAGATGCAATAAATATATTGACCATATTGCGACTGTGTTGCCCATTGTGATAGAGCGTAATGGGCAAGCATCAGGAAGGTAGTATGGTACAGTACTGTACTGTAGTATGGTAAGTACAGGCACACCAAGTACAGTATGATACAGGTAAGTATGGCACAGATTGTTTTACAGTATACAGCATGCACTTTACTGCACTAATTTTTAATTTTTAGAGAGAGCTGCACTACCAATCTTGTTGAGAGCGCTGTATGCGCCGAAATGTGATACTGTGACACGCTTATGCGTTTCAACAATGCTCAAATGAGACATACGGTACACGCATAATATAAAAAGAGTATGAAAATAATAAAAGTACTGATTACAAAAAACTGTAATATAGTACTGTACATACAGTACAGTACTGTATAGAAATGTGATAATTTTATATTCGAAGAAGACGCGACGCTATATTTTTGTAATACCGTATACTGTAAATCCTCCATTTTACAAATACTGCACGCGCACACACAGACATAATGCATTAGACATGCATTAGACTTTTAAGACAACAGCTCGCGAACGCCCACCTGTGTTTTTAGACGGTATTGCAGTATAGCAGACAGGGCTAAAAATCCGAGTGCTAACATACCGGAAAGCGCTACGGAAAAAAAGAAAATATACCGCATCTGGACGCGGTTATCAGAGCGCTGCGGATCTGGTCTCATTAGGATAAAGGCGGCCGCAGCTGTATGTTGTGATTGTGGTTAAATGCCATTTTGTGACAGAGAAAAAAAAACTAAAGACAAGTCACTTGGAGAAGCTTTACAAGTGTAAATAGATGAAACATCTTAAGTAACCTGTTGCATTTCCACAATTTTATACATTCATTTTTGTCAGGGCGTCTATTAAAAAAAAAGTGGATTCAGATCCATTTCTGCACCCATGAGGTTCTGATCTTCTGAAATAGCAATTACAATACAGTAGTCGGTCCTCTTCCCCATTCTTCATTACCTAGGGGTTTGCACTGCAGCTCTGAGGAAGAGGATAGGTTTATGCTGCTGCAGACAAAGCTGACCGTAGTAAATAATCTTAAAACATATGGCATCTGATGTATCAATTGCCACACATACTGTAGTATCAGAATTTCATGAGGGCTACGTCTGAAATACAAAGTGAAACAATAAATACAACTCGGTTATCATTTTTTTTATACATTATATTATATTACTCTTCACATACTATAACATTATTGCTCCTAATTGTGTTTTATATGAATAATTCACATTTAGCATAGAAGCATTGAGATATTTTTTTATAATACTCTGCTTTAATTACTCTGCTTTTTATTCCTCAAAATACTGGGACTACATTATTAGATCACCGAAGAGACCTTCCAGGTGGTCTTACAGAAATTCGTAGGATAAAGTTAGAGCACAACTCCCAGGAGACATGTACTGTTTAAGATGAAAACACAGAAAAACACATAGTGCAATATGTCTAATTCAAAATAGTACAGTATATGTGATAATGGTGGATAATATTTCAGTTACAAATTAGAAGTGTAAATCAGGCTCATCAGTGGTATAGTAATCTTCTTGATATTCTTAAATAGAAGAGACAGGAACATCGTGAAATCCCGTAAAACAATCTTTATACATGAAAAAATGAATAAGCAAATACACTCACAAATATCCATTTAAAAAGTCACTGGAGCCAGCAGGCTAAGGGTGTCTGTTTCTCCCTTCTAACCACCGTTCATGTCTCTGTGTGTGACATTACTTCCAAACAGTTAGTCCCAGAATGGAGGAGTGGGGGAAAAAAACAGACGTCCAGCAATCTCAGACCTGTCCAGTATTTCCCATTTGGATTTTGGTGTGGCACAGGGACTGGCACAGCAATTTGTCCTACGCGTTTTGCAGGGTAACCTGCTTCCTCAAGGGCAGATGGAGTCTCCATGAGTGTCTGGGCCTTTTTTGGCACATATAATAAAGTCTTATTAAAGTATGTGTGGGGGGAAAATAGTATACAAGTGCCATACATATTAGTACAGTTAGCATCATTGAATATTAACAAGATGTGTGTATTTATAAGTACTATATAGTACACAAGAAGAATAACTCAGTTCCTACTAGCAACATGCCATCTATGTGGTCACTTTATGAAAGGGGACACAATCAAAGAACTCCCCTGTAAAACTAAATATAATTAATTTCATAAACTATTAACAATATAACAATATATATAGAGCAGAATACTGTATAATCTAGCATCTTTGATCAATTTATCTGGGAGCTAAGACAACATTTTTATAAGTAACAACAATGATTGGGTAAGATTACTATAATAACTAACACAACGTAACTGGTTTTTCCTCAATGCTGTAAAAGTAGCAGTGGCACTTCTGTGACTACAATACTGCATGCTGAGAGCACTAGAGCTGAGAATAGCCAACTGCAAGGTGGCAGACTTGAGAGGTCTCACCTACAGTACAACTGTGCAACTACCAGATAGGAATAAGCTTCTGTTTTTTTCTGCTGTCAGAGATGAATGCTTATTTAGTAGCAATAATCAATCAATTGCCAATCTTGATGCTGACACACCTCGTCCATTGTTGGTTTGTAGAAGTCAGTCCAATGCTTAAAAACTCGATGATTAAAAAAATCCAATTTACAGTATACACTATTCATTACTATATGATTCACATCATACTAGTCAGGCATATAGGCCACATCCCCTGATCAATAGTTCACCAGAGTTTATTCTTGTTACCTTTGATCAAACTAGATTTTTCCTGTTCCAAAATAACTGGCCTGTTATTGTGTTCTGTCTGCTCATTATCAGACCCAAATAAAATATATGACTTATTCTGACCATGAGTCACTAGCCTCCCATCTCTGTACACAGCCCGATCTTTTCTATTTTCACATTCCAGTGTTCTATTGAAATATATTGATACAGACCAAGCGAGAGGCCCTATGGAGTAAATATCTTAGAACAATAGTAAGCCTGTCAGCTCTTTACCGAACATTAACTTTATTATATTTTCTCTCCCTACTCCCTTTAATTTTAAGTGCGCAAAAGCATAGCACTCTTTAGTGAATGTGGTCCTGAATGTAAAGCTTGTAATTACTCTGGACTTAGTTCCATAGTTAATGTAGCCATGCAACATGTTACCTTTTATCAAGTGTTTTAGATAATTTGTACACTAGGAAGTGGCATGTCTGCTTTTTATGGATAATTTACTATTTTATGGGTGCTCACATTTGTAAAGATAAAATGTACTAGAAAGACTTGTCAAACTGTAGACCTTAGACACTTGTAAATTACTTGTGCAGTAATTGAGTTCACGGGAATACTTAAGCTTTTTTTAAGTGTAATAACCTTTTACCCAAGATGCTGTCAAGAGAATAACACTGTGTAAAATAGTTCATTTATTTAAAGAATTTCTGATCATAAAATGTATATAAATGGGCATTTATTATCACTTTATATAGCTAAAACTTAATTACTAATGTATCCAATCAATTAATTTACTGAATACAAAATGAGAGATATAATGACATACTGTATTCTTATATCGTGTTCCTAACTAGCTGCAAAATATTGAATATGAATATGAATATGAACTTGAACAGTTTAAGAACTACCTTAACACCAATACGTGTAATTTAAAATTTACATTTAATCATAATAGGTCCAATATCAACTTTCTTGACCTTTCCCTCTATGTAGTTAATAACATCATTCATACAAAGACATATCATAAAGAAGTGGATGCCAATACATATTTATTGGCATCCAGTCACCATCACCCCAGGTGGCTTCAAAATATCCCTAAAGGTTAAGCTTTGCGAATTAAGAGAAATTGTTCAGATAATCTAATCTATCAACAACAGGTTAAGGACTTAAAAGAAAAATTTCTAGAACGGGAATACAAGAACTGTGAATTGGATTTGGCTATCTCTGAGGTTAACAAAATAGACAGAGGCACTTTAATTTCCAGGAAAGTCAGTACTAAGGTCTGTATAAAAGAACAGGATAAATTCCCTTTCTTTATTACCCAGTATAGTGGGTTAGCTCCTGTCATATCTCAGACATTGAACAAATATTGGGGTATTCTCCAAAGAGATCCAATTCTCAGAGCGTGTCTCCCTGATAGACCTAAAATTGTCTATAGATGGGCTAGAAATTTAAAGTCCACCCTCTCTCCAAGCTGCCCTATTAATAGTCTTAGGGATCGCCATGTCACTTGGCTCAATGACCTCAAAGGATACTATACGTGTCACAACTGTATTGGGTGCAAATATAGTTTAAAGAGTAAATAATTTAGATCCAATGTCACTGGGGTTAGCTTTGATATTGAGACATTCATAAACTGTAAAACCAATTTGTGTGTGTATTTGTTACAATGCCCATGTGGATTGCAATACGTAGACCGCACTGGAAGGCCCCTCAAGCAACGATTCACTGAGCATGTGTATAACACCAAGAGGGGCCTTGAGACCCATAGTGTCTCTAATCATTTTCGATTAAAACATAATCAAAATCCAGAAGGCCTGATCTACATGGGCATTGACAATCCCAAAGGTAGTTGGCGTGGGGGAGACAGATTGAACATAGTATCCAGACGCGAAAGCTACTGGATCTATGTGTTAAAAACTCTGTCTTCCCTAGGTCTTAACATAGAATTTGATTTGGCAGCATTTTTAAAAGAATCCTAAAATCTGTCTGTGTTATATCATTACGATGTATGGCACATCAGTTTCCATTTCCATTTTTTATTTGTTCATGTTTTATGTATTTTTAATGTATTTTTTGTGTATACAGTCCTTCAGTTCGCAATGAATAACATAGTTTGACCCCATCAGCTTGCCGTAATCGGATTGCTGTTATATATTTTGACATTGCCAGCTGTTTGTAACACCATTCACCTCCCTTTTGTGGGTTGGTTGTTTAATTAGACCGGTATTTAAACCTTGCTCCCACTAAACTCCACCATGCCCTGAGGAACTGACGCAGAGTCATGAAACGCGTAGGGAGGACGAGCTTAGTGTTTTGAGCCGGTCCAGCCACCGTAGCCGCCTGACGCTGTGAGAACGTCCTGCACCGCTGACACCAGCGGTTTGCTAGTTGCGGGTACTGTATCCAGTGAGTCTCTCCGTCTGCTGATCAGGCTGTTGACAAGTTGCGGACGGCATCCGTGAGTTGTATCACTATCCCCCATTTATTGTAAGTGTGGGTAGTTTGTGTTTTAATTTTTTTATTAAAGTGTTGTACGTATTACACCATCTGTGTCTACCTTCCCTTCCCGTTTGGGTTTGATGTATCCGTCTCACCGGCGAGTGCAAATTACCATTTGAAGGGAAGAATCACAGTGGTTTGATCACGTGGGGTCCGTGAGCTATCGTGTTGAAGGCAGGACACCAATACAGATTCTCTCCCCTGTATCTAACAAGATATCATCTTGTAAGTAGGGTTTCTTTGTCCATTGTTCCTGATAGGGACCTGAGCTGTTACATACTGCGCAATTGGTGTGTGTTTTTTGTTTCTATCACTGTAGAATCATTGTGGATACATCCCTGAGGACACCCCCACCCGTCTGGAACTTTCTCTACACTCCATCTACCAATCCAGAGAAGTCCCATATCTAAGACTATTCATTTGGACTACGGTATCTTGGACTTTTATCTTTAGCGCCGGGAACTCTTATTTTGTATTTTCATTATAGTTAACATGTTTGGAATCGTCTGTTTTATGTAGTTCCCATTGGCAGCTTCATTCACTTTCACTTAAGTGATCATATTTATGTAATCTCTTTTTATATCACATTTGTTTTGTTGTAGTGGGTAATATTATTGTTGTTTGTTTATGCATTTATTCTACATGTATTCCAGTACATGTGTATTCTATACCCGTACAGCATGTATTGCTTTAATAGTCTTGTGATGTGAGCATGCCTACAGTATACAGTACAGTACTGTACAGTATGCCTGGACAGTACTGTACAGTATGTTCTAGAAACACTGTATTTTGTTACAGTATAAAAGGAGACACTGGAACAATTTAAAACAAATCAACATTTTCTTTTATTGGTGGAGTAAGTACAAAAACATTTATTTACAAATTCAATTTAAAAACATTTAAAGTGTACAGCAATTCAAAACATTAACAGATGTATGGTTTACTGCTATTGAAAACATTTCTGTACAGAAAGTCAAAACATTTAGTCAGGCCTGCACAACTCCAGTCCTCGAGGGCCGCAAACAGGCTCGGTTTTAAGGATAACCTTGAAAACCGGGCCTGTTTGTGGCCCTCAAGGACTGGAATTGTGCAGGTCTTGTGTACAGTAAGTAAAATCATTTGTTTATTAATACAAGTTAAAACACGCAACATCTCCTTTATTAAAGTACAGAAAGTTAAAACATTTACAAAAACATTTACAAGATATAAACAACAGTTGAACAGTCATGCAAATTCGATACCCACCAGATTGTCCTTCCAGGGTCGATGCCTTGTATGGCGCAAAATGCCATTAATGGAGTCTCAAACGATTTTCATTAAAGGATCTAAAATTGAAAAATAGCGCCGCAAATAGTCCTTCTTAAATTGTCAGGAAGCGCCCTTTTTTCGCGATTTCCTTCGTAGTTGACATGTTTGGCCCACTCGCAGTACACCAAGTAGGACACGTGGTGCTTAAAAATTAACATGCAATACTTCTGGGGTAAACCATTACTCATCACCCTATACTCCTCCCTGAGTGCCGAGGCAGCTTGCGCAGGATGATGTCGGTTGGGTTCTGGGAGTGGGTGTGCTTCTGGGAGTGGGTGTGCTTGTGGCGGCGGGCGAGGGTAGGTTGTCTGGGAGGAAGCTTTCCTCCTGTCTTGGTCGCCGTGCTGTCTCCTGGCGTGGTCTTGACGGGGTTGTCATGTTATCCTCCTCCTCAACGGCATACATGTACACAAATTTTTCTGGTGGAGGGGGTGCGCTTGGTGTTGGAAGGCGGTCGAAGGTCCCATTCATCACATCCATGCCACCCTCCTGTTCCTGCGTCGGGGATACAGGGGCATGAACACCGACCAAATTATGTATCCCCGCTATGTCAGTCTCTATCTTCTCCATCCGTCGATCCATCTTCTTCAACCATATTTAGCATGATCTCTAAAAGCAGATCTATCTTTACCAGCATAGTAGAGTACCCGGGGATATCCACACTTAACCCATTCAGCATGCGATCTAACGAGCTGGTTCTTGTGCATGGTGGTGTGCTGTGGACATCTGGGTGGATGGGTGCTACGGAGGATGAGATGGGGGTTCCCTGGAGAGAAGCGGCTGCGTCGTCGAAGAAGAATGGAGGAGGTGACCTGTGAATTTCCAGGAGAGAAGCGGCAGCGTCGTCAAAGAGGGATGGAGAAAGCGACCTGTGGATTTCCGGGCGAGAAGCGGCAGAGTCGTCTAAGTATAATGGAGAAACTGACCCGTGGATTTCAGGGACACCAGCGGCATCGAAGAGCAGTGGAGAAGATGGGCTGTGGGTTTCCGGGAGAGCGGCGGCAGCGTCGTGGACGAGTAGGGGAGAAGATGGGCTGTAAACTTCCGGGATAGCAGCGGCAGAGACGTTGAAGCGTAATCGAGGAAGTGGCCTGCGGGTTTGATGGGTTGGCTGCCATTTGATTTGCTTTGAGTGTACATCACCAAATTTCTTTTTGACATAATAAGACTTACGTGTTTTAAAACCCTTAGCCCTTGGGGTTAGCAGAAGGTCTTCTTTATTAGCCTTAGCCTGTCGCTTTGGCCTTGGCTTGAAAACGGCTGCTGCCTTTCGCTTTTTCTGTGTGATAGGCACGGCAGAGGCGAGTGGCTTCCTGCGTCCGTAGAATCGGGGTTGATCCATGGAAGCAAATGGCACAATGCAGTATCTGGACAAGGGCAAGTTCAGATACAGATCATCGAGTGGTGGGCTATGCAAAGTGTGTAACCTTTTATGCATGGCGACGAGGTACAGGTGTTGAAAGTGGGCGTACTCTAACGTGAGTCATTAACGTATAAATACACCATCCATTTTGTGGATTCACTGCACATTGAATACACAGACTAAACATCGAATATACATTCTTGTTTTTGTATTTCTTTCTACTCGCAGCAATGCCTGTTAAAAATATTTCAAAGGATCTCAGCATGAGAATTAAGGATGTGTACACGAGCGGACAACGAATTGCAGATATCCAACGCTGGTTAGCTGCTTCTGGCCTCGTTGTGCCATCAACCACCATGTGCTATCATGCACACGGAAAAACCAAACAACGCACGAGGACACCAACGGTAACTAACGCGTAAGTATATTTATATAACTATATAATACAGTATATCTAGTATTGTTTATATTGCTGCATATTAATAGAACTATATAGTATAGATCTATCTAATTTTATAGTTATTTCGGTATATTTATATAACTACAGTATATAATACAGTATATATATTATTGTTTATATTTCTGCATATTAATAGAACTATATAATATAGATCTATCTAATTTTATAGTTATTTCGGTATATTTATATATATGTGCCACGAGGAAACTGGGGATACACCGAGGAGATACATACTCTATCTTTTATTTTGAATTTTGACTAGCAGTTTTGATTATTAGGAACACAATCAAGTATTATTTTAAACATGCAATCACTGCAAACTTACCCATTCATTTTATAATGAATGTAACAATTGTTCACATTAAACTTTGTGGTCATTTGTGACCTTAAGAAGGAAAATGTGTAATTCATACAGTAGGAGTATGGCTACAGGATAAATACTAATAGGCGCACCCAATAGAGACCTCATAAAAAAACATGTAGCACAAAGCAATGCTTATGAAAACATTTTGTCTCATATGTATCCTCTACTAAATCTTTTCGGACAAACAATTTTTAAGAAAATGCACACAAGAAGTCTATGCAGCCTTGAGTATGATTCTTGAAACACTTCACAAATTGTTTTCCGTTATTTATTAGACATAATATACTGCAGTCACCATAAAAGAGAAAACAAAGATCTTTATTGTGTTCTTATTTTTCACTTACTATGCGTGTCACTGATTTCTTGCAATAGCATCCTGTCTAGCCTAAAATGTGTTATCGAGAGAGAAATTAAAGATTTTCAATTAACTGGAAACATTTACAGGTTTTTGACTAAGGCCTTAGTGAATGGAATGTATGTGTACAGTCCGGACTGTACAACTGTATACTGATAGAAAACAAGGTTGCTCTTGAATATGGTGTAGTCATCAGCAATTGCTGGCTAGTCACAAAGTACTAACCTTCAAATTACTGGCACGTTGCAAGATTTTAAAAGGGGAAGTGAGCAAGACTGAAAAATAGAGAGCACTTTCTTTAAACTCATTCCCCTGTTGTGGTTCTTTATGGCATATATCCCAGTAAAAAATATGCTTTATCCACAAAGTCATAATGCATTGATACAGGCAGAAAAATTACAATATTAAGAAGAGGATAATGTATCACTACCAACCCACATACAAGCACAGTTTGGTTCTATTCAAATCTAGAAGGGTCAAACATCTAGTGTTCCAAGTTTGTTTGGTAGCAGATTAATACAGTATCATAAATTGGTAGCTGAAAAGGAAAGTGTGTGCATGCCTGTAGTGTCCAATAAAGAAGTTAAACAAATCAGAATTCAGCATTTCCAAGACAACATGAAGATTTAATAACGAAACTATTACTACCACACACTATAATTATGTGACTGGAACAGTTATTTTGTAAACAAAATCTATATTATTTTAAAGAAAGGTGAATCAAAAAGTGAATAGCTTTACTCATCCCTGTACAACACAATGAATATTCAGTACTATCTAATTTTCCAAATAATATGGTTTACTATTTTGTCTCAGAAAGAAACTGAATATTGTGTTTGCTCAGTACCAAGTGACCTTTACAGTATTTACACTTTGCACTTACATTTCCAATCTTGACCAATCGTCTGGCATAAATACTTTTGTAATGTGCAGTACTTGGTTCTTATCGTTCTGACAATACATATACAGTATAAGGATCACATTGAATTTTAAGATTATGTACATCAATAAAACTTTGGATGTTCCTTGTTATCTGGTCACAATTTACAGAAGTGCATTTAAAAAAAAGGGAAAAGACCAGGTTACTATGCATGTATTTAGTTTGCTTTACATATCATCTAAATACACAGATTCCCAACAAGCTCTGAGAAACGCCAACCATTACCACATAATATATATATGCATAAAAGTGTCAAAAGGAGTGCTAGTGGGCGTGGCTAAATGTATACAACAAAAAAACAAAAAGGCCCAAAGCTACTTGGAATGTGACAAAAATACACAGTGCAATACCTATATTTTTCTTGTAAAAAAGGTCATTTAGTTTAACCCTTTGGCCAAAGCGTCTTAAGCCTGCGGCCACTTACAAGGCATGACCAAAGAAGGGCCTACCACTCACCTGAGTTATTTACCTGTATAATTACAGGAAGAATTGTGTATTTTTGGCATTAATAATTTTTATTAGGTTGACCATTGAGTGCTATAGTGGGTTATCATGCCCATATTATATGGGTATGATATACCACAGTGCCAATCAATGGGTAGAGAGTGGGTATAGTGAGGCCGGCGTGGGTGTTTAGGCCTCCCAGTGGGTAGCGGGGGAGGGTGGGTTAACCCCTTAATTACTATAGCGTTTATTAATCGCTAAGGTGATTAAGGGGTTAGGGGCCATTAGATTGAATTTTTTCATGGACTCTTGCTGGCAACGGAGGACATGGACCTTGAGTATGCCCCCCCGCAAGGCCTAAACACCCACCAAGGGCCAAATACGACCTTCATCCACCCTCGCTACCCACAATAAACCGGGTACTAGTGGTTAACCTTTCATTGCCTAGCGGCTAACCACTAAGGTAATTAAGCCATTTTAATAAAAAAAATTATACTAGTGTGTGTGTAGTATAAAACTGCAAGAAAATATGATGCATAAATGTATTTATGTTTGGCAAAAAAAGCACCCAAATAATAAAAATATTTGGATTATCATAGAAATTGAGAATTGAGTGGAAGAGTACATTCCAATGCAAATCTTTAGCAAAAAGCAAATTTCTTACTAGTGTAACCCCTCTTTATTTTACCTCAGATTATAAGGCCTATCACTGAGGTGGGAGCCTGAGTCCTATGGGTTACTGTTTAATTCTTATAGTGTGTGGTACATGTTGTGTGAGACTGTAGTGACTAAACACAACACAGTGGTAATGAATTATAACAAGCTTTATATACTCATATAGCTATAATTTGTGGTGTTACATATCTCATATGAATCAGTACGGTGATTCAATTTCAGAATCACTCCATACACATATATATGTAGTCAGGTCCCCCTCTTACCTCCTGGTTTGCGGGAGCGGGACTGCTGCAGGCGGTTAGGGGGCGAGTGGGTCACTGGAGCTTCGTGGCGGCTCAATCAGCAAGGCACCACCATCTTGAAAGAAGCGCATGCACGATAGATGTCCTGCACAGCTGGGCTCCCTAATCTCTCTCTGTACTAGCCTATGTCTGCCTGCTTCCCTGTACACTGTCGGGTCCTGGTCTCTGCTGGGCCCTGCTGCATGCACTGGTCCAGTGGGGCAACTCTCTCTCTGCAGTTTCCTCTCTCTTAGGGGTCCTGCATGGACTCTCTGTGCAGGATGAGCCTGCACTCCTTCACTCCCTCAGCTTCCTTTCCAACTGTCACCAACTGTCATTTCACTGGCTAAGCGCAGTCACATGGTCCAGTGGAATGTAATTCTTAAAGGGGGCATGTCCTGTGCTGATAGCAGACACAGTGGGTTACACTAGTAAATGTTGTATATGACATTTTTGAATTTGCATCTTGGTATTTAAAGTGGGTCATTTAAAAATATGCTTTTTATTGGACTCAAGTAGTGTTAACACAGCGGTGCGCAAACAGGGGGGGCGTGGAATTCTCTAAGGGGGGCCCGTGGTTGCAGAGCCCCTGCGCTTTCCCCCCAGGCATGTAAATTAAATGCCAGAGGAGGCGCGAGGCCTCTGCAACTTCACTTACCTGCTCTCAGCCGGCTCTTCCCTGACGCGTCGCTATGACAATTCGACAATAAATGACGCCGCGGGGTCAAAGGGCAACACATCACATGACGCGTGGAGCCTGAGAGCAGGTAAGGAGGGGGGGCAGAGACAGGGGGGGGGGGGCGCAAACTTAAAAGTTTGCACACCTCTGTGTTAACACATGGTAGTGTATTAATTAACACAAAGAAAAGTTTGTTTTGTTTGATTGCATGATGTTTTGCTTCTGTTTGTGCCAATATAAAAGACATATTATTTAAATATCTTACACTTGGCACTGGTTTCCGTTAGAGAGGGCTATATACAGTACACGGAAACCTTATTCTGGGCAGTTAAATTCTCTGCTTGTCCACTTGTAGCTTTCTGTCATTGTGATTTTGCGATTACTGCCAACCATCCTGAAGTATAGTTGACTGGTTTGGGAAGATGCAGCTTTAATGCATGGGATTGATGTACAATATACAGCAGGGCCCCGCTTTTCGGCGATCTGCCGAAACGGCGGCACCGAGAAGGGGGCCGCCATCTTGGATCCTCAGTCGCGCATGTGCAGAACGGGTGGGTGCGCCCGGCGCGCATGCGCAGACCGTAGTTTGCGCGCGCATACTGTAGTTTGCGCGCGCAGACCATAGGTCGCGCATGCACAGAACGGCAAAAATGCCGATTTGCGCATGCAAAATCATTGAAATCGCCGGATCCGCTTTCCGGCGATTTTCACTATATGGCGGGCCCCTGGAACGGAACCCGCCGTATACCCGGGGCCCTCCTGTTTTTTTTTTTTCTCCAAACTCGTGAGTCATCTTGGAATACAATTCAAGCTGTGCAAAATTAATTTATATACATTGTAACAGGGACTTATTGTTTGAGAGAAACTGCCTCTAAATCCCAAAGCGAGCTGGTTAATTGCACACAGGCAATAAACCAGACTCCACCTAGCTGATTAGGACTCTGAGAAAAGCCTGAGGTCTTCATTATATGTACCTCTGCACACATCTTTTACATATGGTGTCAGAAGTTGGGATGAGAGGTGGCCCTTGAATTTAAAAGTGACCCCGGAGATTGCCTGTGAATTTTTGTGCTTTTGCCTGCCTACTGTTCCTGCAAATAGCCTGAGCAACAAAACAAAGAATCATGTGCAGAAGTGACCAGATTTAAAGGGCTACACATCCAGGCAGGAAAGCTACAACTGCACTGGAGAAAGCCACAGTTTGACTGGGATGACTGTGACAGACGGTGACCCACACAAGAGACTGATGCTGTTACCAGAGTCTACCCCACCATTTGTGAAAGAAAAGGAAAAAAAAACCATGTGATTTTAAAATGGCCGCCCATCTGAAGTCAAATACAGACTCTGCAAGAATGGTGTAGAAAATATGTTCCTGGTGTAAAGAGCCCATCCACATGGAGCAGTGTCCCTTCAGGCCTTATTCTGATGATGAGGATGATGCCTATGTGGCCCCAGAAAAAGGGCATCAGCCAGAGGAATATATTTTTTAAATGAGCGAAGAAACTGCATCAGCAAGCAATGCGCTGTGGTTACAAGGAAGATACAAAAGTTTTACTTGGCAAAAGCACAGCCAGTATCACTGATGAGAAAGAATGTGTGCACAGACTGCTGATGTTTCAAAACCTCACAAAGTAAAGAAGAAAAAGAAAAAGTCTACAGAGACGCCTGAGAGAGCTACAAACTCTGCTAGCAAAAACTGCCCATCTGTAGGACTACCAGCTAGGGTTCAAGCAAATACACTGAAAACAGCTGCAATCGCGCCTCCCGAGGTTAGGATGAAAAATACACCTGATAGCCCCAAAATGGAGGATAAGATGTGGCGTTCCTGTAATGAACCCTACCTCATGGAAGAGTGGCCCTTCCAGTCCTATGAGGATACGGATAAGGATGAAGATATCTGTTATCGGGAATCCGAACCGAGTCAAACCCACAAAACACCCCAAGAATGGTGGAAGTGCCCAAACTCGATACGCACCAAACAAACAGGTCTCTATGACCCTGAATATTCCTGCCATCTAATACAACTGCAAAAAAAGCCTGGTGAATACAGTGAAGCTTCTGAAGTTTCAAATAAAGACGGACACCCCAGTATCCCTGATTAGATGGAGTCGTCCAAAACAAAAATGCGGAAAAAGAAATGCAATGTTTCACTTACCATGGAAGGAACATACACGTCCACAGATCTCGCGGAGAAAAAGGGGTCCGAGATGCCCTGCAGCCTAGAGAAAATTGAGGATTTGTCACGTGGATGACAGAATATCCAGAGGGCCCAAGGCAGAAGTCATGTAACCTAAAGAAGTGTCTGTCCAGTGCAAACAGTGAGGAACCCTCAACCAACCATACCAGGGAAGCAGAGCCTAAACCAGTGAGTAACGATCCCTTGATCAGCCATGATGATGCACTTCACGCTTCCAGACATAACTGTGATCTGCTCTGTGAAGAATTGAAAAGTTCGAATTGAAGGATCTAAGGACGGATCTAGATACTGCGAACACTACTATTACCGCCATGGATGAAAAGCAGTGCAAGTCTGACCGAATGATTGCTA
Organism: Ascaphus truei; assembly: GCF_040206685.1. Lineage (NCBI taxonomy): Eukaryota > Metazoa > Chordata > Amphibia > Anura > Ascaphidae > Ascaphus > Ascaphus truei. Next base: position 320,576,237 of record NC_134486.1, read on the forward strand.
ATCTGAAACAGAAGTATGAGGAGGCACTGAAAGCGATTACAGTCTTTCAGCAAGAGGTTCGCGATCACCATAGAAAGTTTGAAGTCTCTCAGAATGAGGTTCATACTCACCGCATAGAACTGAATGCCTCACACCAGGAGGTCAACAGTATCTGGACAGAGGTGGACAATCGCAGAATGAGGTTCATACTCTCTGCATATAACTGGATGCCTCACACCAAGAGATCAGTAGTTGCCACACAGAACTGTAAGTCTCTAAAAAGTAACTTCACAGTCTCGCTGAGGAGCAGGACATCTCTCAAAAAGCTGTCTACAGTCTAAGTATGGATCTTAAAGTCTCGCAGAAGGAGCTTTACATCCTCAACCTAGAGTTAGAAGTCTCACACTAGGAGACAGGAAGTCTCAACTCAGAAGTGCGTAAATGGAAGGAGGACTACAAGGAGGCCCTGAATAGTATAGAGACTGTAAGAAGAGAAAATACAAAGCTGAAAGATGAAAAGTTAGAAGCATTGGAGCAATGCATACAAGCTGAGCACCTACTACAGAACTGTCACGCTTCTGCTCCTCACACACAAGCACCAGGGAAAGGGAAGGACCCGTTAGCGAGGTGGGGAATCCGCAGGGGACACGAAGGGAGAGAGTTGCCGCACAGCTGGGGATCGATGGGGGAGTCCAGAGCACAAGGTAACACCCATAAGGGAATAGCTACTTGGAGAACGTCCAGAGTTCTTAAAGGCATAGAGACAGAAACAGCAAGGTGCAGTGAAACTAAATGTAACATAAGGGTTCTTAGTCTAATCCATTGGCCAAGGAATTATAAGCCTGCTACCACGTCAAGGTGAACCCTACTAAGTAGGTACCTACACTACCCGATGGTAAACTACCCTCAGTAGTAGTATATGAGTGACGTCCCAGTCTTCCGGAATCCAAAGGAGAAGCAAGGTCCCAAGGAAATCCATACAGGAACAGCATGCGGTGAAGTGCTAGCAGGCACCAGGGCAGGCAGCAATGAGTAATAGCAAAGAGAAAGTCAAAGAGAGGCTTACTTCCTGTGAGGAGGAAGAGGGCAGGATTGCCAGGAAGCAAGATGGCGTTGCTTGCTTCAGAATCCTTAAAGACACAGGATCTTGACTCGCAGCTAGAGGGCGGCGATCAGAAGTAAACAGGTAAGGAAGGGACACACCGCAGAGGGCGTGTTCGGCGCATCGTTATAGTACCCCCCTCTTAAGGATCGAACTCCGAGCAATCCAACAGACTAAGGGGTAGCGATGCATAGGAAGAAAAACTCGCAGCTAAAAGCAACGCCCGCCACACAGGGAATCAACAGGGAATGACTCGCAGCTAGAGGGCGGCGCATGCCATACAGGGAGACATCAGGGAAACTCGGCACACCGGTAGAAAATACACCACAAGGGGGCGTTAAACTTGACTCGCAGCTGGAGAGCGGCAGGTAAGGAGGGAGCACGCCACCGGGGGCGTGTTCCCCGATTCCTTACAGTATCCCCGGACTCCGACCGATCCTTACTAGACTAGGGGGGACTATAGGATCTCCCAACGTTACAGGGATACAGGAACATGAACATGGAACAGGCAAGAAGGCGGGGCCACCTCTGTGGGTCCGTTTGACGGCTCTGCATAGTGTCACGCTTGTGCTCCTCACACACAAGCGCCAGGGAAAGGGAAGGGGAGGACCCATTTGCGAGGTGGGGAATCCGCAGGAAACACGAAGGGAGAGAGTTGGCGCGCAGCTGGGGATCGCTGGGGCGTGAAACTTGACTCACAGCTGGAGAGCGGCAGGTAAGGAGGGAGCACGCCACCGGGGGCGTGTTCCCCGATTCCTTACAAGAACAAACTGCAAGGTCCAAAGATTGCCAAAGAGAAGCAACGATCTTTGCAGGAAGAAAACCTGCAGGCTGCTAAAGAAGTACAAGTGCTGCAGGAATGTCTGATTACCCAGTGTGTCCCCGCAAAGCAGCATGAGAAACTGAAGGCTACCCTGAGCATCACCAGAGCATCGCTAGAGGCCAAGCTTAGAGGCCAGGTGACTCGGTACAAGAGGGAGCACAAGAAGGTCTAGAAACTAAGGCAAGCAGCTGTGGCTCAAGTGAAGAAATCCGCGGAGCTCCAAAATATAATGAAGAATGCGTTGATGCACACTAAGAGCAAGCTCCAGAAACAGGATTCTATCGCTGATGAGCTAAACTTCTTAAAAATGGAGAAAAGCAGCAGAGTAATTCAGAAGTAGTACAAAGCTCTTGTGTTAGGAATCTGATTTCTCAGCGCCGTCCACGCAACACACAGACTACCCTCAGTACACAGTAAACCTCCGCTTACCTGCCTCCACGGGTCATCAGCTCCTCCGTCGCCGCAGGGCCCCTCCCAGCGGCCCCACCTCTCCTCCTCAGTGGCAAGCGCGGGTCCTTCGTCCCGCGCGCACACGTGTGTCCTCCAAGGCTGGTCGCGTGCACACACAGCTTACAGAGCGCACACCCAGCATCCACACTTCTACTTCCACTCCTGCTGTGAGGCTCCACCCCTGTACACCACATGGGTGTAATCAGAGTGCTACCAGTGCTCACCTGGGTTGTATCAGCCACACCTATCCAGTGAGGCTCCCTGCAGTCCACCTGACCCGCCTCCATCTCTGATTGGTCAGCCCAGCCTTATCTAGCATCTCTCAGCCCTCACTCATCGCTTGGCATAGTCTCTGTATGGAAGTGTTTGGTGAACTCTCGGTTATTACAGGTTTTGACACGGCTCGTACGACTACCCCTTTGGCTCTCGACTTCGGCTCTCCTTGGACTACGTATACTCTGGCCTCCCACGATCACGGCTTGGACTTCAACCTTCCTCATCTCTCCACTCCCTGACCTCGGCAAGGCAATCACTATTCTACTCCTATACCCGGTACCGGCAAGTATTGTCTACGTTACTTACATCTGGCCTGGCAACGCTTAATACCACACTCCGGACATGCTCCCTTTGCTGCGGGTGCGTGTATTCCTTCCTCCCCCTTCCGCACAGGGGACGGGTCTGGTCTGCGGGCAGCACCGGCGTGACATCTTGTTCAAGGAAGGTTGGAAAGAGAAATGTACCTGCTCAAACGCTCTGCAGGGCTCACCATACAGGCTGCCCAAAGAGGAATGAAAACTCGTCGGCTAAATAGCCAGAATAAAGGATCGCCCAACGCAGGGGAAAATGCATGACCAAGCGGTCAGAAGAAATACTGTACTTGGAAAAAGTCCCCCTCGAGCGACTGAGGGGTGGTGATCTCAAGCACCTTCTGGAGGAGACACTAATAACCTGGAGAAAGGGCTCCAATCCAAGCAGGATTGAGGGTTCTCATTCTCCATCCACTCTCACTCGAGCTGCAGAGATATCTCGAGTGAGACTGGAAGTATGGGCTTTGGCCGTGGTAAGTTGCGCACCTCATTGCTGATCATCCTTTGCCGAACTAGAAAGTAGGCGAAACGTGTAGGGTTTTTGGCCCTCTGATGACTCAATAGCTGGTGAGGAAGAGTCCAGTCCCTCATGAGCCACCGTACTCTGCTGCGCGCGCAGACGCGGAAATGCCGACGGCCGACATTGAACAACGTGGATCACAGTATCCAGATGGCAAACGGGGACCTACACCGAGACTCTTTCAGTTCCAGAGACTGTCCCAGAGTGGCGACAGTGTGCCCTTAAAGCACTCGCTGTGATTTATTTTTCGGGAGAATATGAGTGTGTCCTTCCCCTTTTAAATCCAATTGTTTGTGCAATAAAACTGTATTATGCTACACTGGCGATCAACTTTATTCTTACTTGGCTAGCTCCGCGAATTTTAGAATATCCCGGTGATGTGCGGTTTTGTGTCGTTTTCTCCCGGGGTATATAGCGTTATTTTCGCGGCTGTGATTTAAGCATTTTATTCCCGCTGGCTGCAATACTGCAATGCCGTGTAAAAACGCATGGGTGCGTTTGCGAGCTGTTGTCTTTTAAAGCCGTCCCCTATAACCCCTAACATACAGTACTGTACATTTTTATTCATAGTGTACATGTGCAGGGGGTCTCCGGAGCTGAACCGCGTTGGTTTCAGGTCGGGGGACCCCCTGCTCCCCGAGATACAGCCCCCTTTATGAGGTGCCGGTATTGCGAAGAATCTGTTCCACAGATGAATCCTTCTTACAACAGTCAGAGATATTAAATGACAGATTCAGAAAAAGAGGTTATTCTGAGCATGTTATTCAATCAGCCTTTAAAAATGCCATTAGTACAGAACATAAAGAACTGTTAAAAACCTCACTATGTGAGAAAAAATCTAAACAAAAGAATTTCTCTGATCAGAATTCAGAAACTCCACTCTTTATTACCACTTATAATAATCAGGCTAATCATATTAAAAAATTATAGAAAAGCACTGGAGGACATTACAGTTAGATAAAGATATGCTGCTGTTGTGTCAAATACTCCGAAATTTGTGTACAAAAAAGCTAAAACTATCGGTTATCATGTATCACTGAGTTTATTTGTATCTGAATTAAAAACTAAGAAGCTTCCCAAAGGGTTCCATAAATGTGGGAACTGCACATATTGCAAATTCGCCATTCCTCTGACAGATATCACTAGCAAAGTCACAGGTAAAAAATACAAAATAAATCACTTTGACGTGTGAAACTAATTATGTAGTGTACAGATTGAATTGTGCATGTGGCAAGATGTACATTGGTAGGACGATTCGCCCATTAAAAATTAGAATCTCAGAACATCTTCGTTCAATAAAAAAGAACGATCTAAACCTACCTGTATCAAAACATTTTCATGACTGCCCTTATGGCTCAATTGATACGTTCACATTTAATGCCCTGGAATATATCCCTAAACATACTAGGGGAGGAAATAGAGAAGGTAATCTCAACCAAAGGGAAATGTTTTGGATTTATACCCTCGGGTCATTATCACCCGGGGGTATAAATACCGATTGGGAACTCAAGCATTTTTTGGTATAATTATTGTGTAAAATTATTAATTGTAAGTTATGATATATATACACATATATTTCATGTCTTCCTTTGGAGTTGCTAACTCATTTGCCAATGTACATTTTTTCTCTATAAGGTTTAAACATGATCCATTTGTCCTATATATGTGTCTCTCTCACACCCTTATATTACACTTAAGAAAAGCATTACAGTACATGTTTTTAGTGTTAAGGTATATTTGGGTGCGTTTTGTTTCAGTATGCATTTATCCTAGGACCATCCAAATCATGCATATTCTTTTATGAATACCAATTTGTTTGTTTCAATATATACTCATCTCATGACTATTCAAATCATGCATATTCATCTAATATACATGTGTGTCTGGAGATGTTCTCTGTATATAGCTTACACCAAACATTTGATTTTATTGTAATACCTTGCATTACTTTCCTTTTAACACACCTTTGCAAGGTATTTGTGCTGTGTTTCTCCCCTTTAGATTATCCCTTCCCCTTTTCTTACTAGAGGAGATGACGTAGAAATCACCATGACTACATGGAGGGTTTGTAAACAACTCACCCAAATCGCATACACTGCGTCACGTCACTTCCGGTATTCTGGACTAAGCCGCATCACTTCCGGTTTCCGGTCATGGCGGCTGAACACTATTCCAGGTAATTAGTTCAGCACACCTATCTTCACTCTCTGACGAAGCGCCGCACAGGCGTGAAACGCGTAAGAGGAGGAGACTTTGCACCCATACCTGTCTGCACCATGACGTGTCAATAAAGAATCTTTTTATCTCACCGCTGCTGTCCTGTGGAGTCCTGTTGTTCCGCTGTGCTCTGCATTGCCGCATCCTGTGGTTACCAGACCGTCTACAGGTGTTGAAAGTGGGCGTACTCAAATGTGAGTAATTAACGTATAAATACACCATCCATTTTGTGGATTCACTGCACATTGAATACACATTGACTAAACACCGAATATACATTCTTGTGTTTGTATTTCTTTCTACTCGCAGCAATGCCTGTTAAAAAGATTTCAAAGGATCTCAGCATGAGAATTAAGGAGATGTACACGAGCGGACAACAAATTGCAGATATCCAACGTTGGTTAGCTGCTTCTGGCCTCGTTGTGCCATCAACCACCGTGTGCTAACATGCACACGGAAAAATCAAACAACGCACGAGGACACCAACGGTAACTAACGCGTAAGTACAGTATATTCCGGCGTATAAGACAACTTTTTAACCCTGGAAAATCTTCTCAAAAGTCAGGGGTCGTCTTATACGCCGGGTATAGTCTTATACGCTGGCAAAGTGCAGAGCAGAGCATTAGCAGGGAGAAGATCCGTGCTGCTGTGTTTCCCTGTGCTTGCAGAGGGGGCGGGGCGTCCCTCTGCACACAGACACAAGCCCTCCTCTTCCTGGCTTTCCTTCTCCAGTGCTCAGAAGCGTGAGCCGAGCAAGCAGTATAGAGAGAGGTGTGTGTGTGTGTGTTTGTATAATGATGTGTGTATGTGTGTGTGTATAATGATGTGTGTGTGTGTGTGTGTGTGTGTGTATAATGATGTGTGTGTGTGTGTATAATGATGTGTGTGTGTGTGTGTGTGTGTGTATAATGATGTGTGTGTGTGTGTGTGTGTGTATGTATAATGATGTGTGTGTGTGTATAATGATGTGTGTGTGTATATATAGTGATGTGTGTGTATATAGTGATGTGTGTGTGTATATATATATGTATAGTGGTGTGTGTGTGTGTGTGTGTGTGTATGTATATACTGTATATATATATATATATATATATATATATATATATATATATATATATATATGTGTGTGTGTGTGTGTGTGTATATATGTATAGTGGTGTATGTATGTATGTATATGTATGTATGTATGTATGTATATATATATATATTATATTATATATTAATACGCCTGTGACGATAGCTTCCACAGGCTTATTAATATTACACAAAAATAATTGGGTTTGAACTGAACGAGGCTTAAGATATAATAAATTGTATTTATTCCTTAGAATAAAGGTGAACACAACAGATAATACAGTAACAAACAAGAAGTACACTTACTTAAGGGTTGGGGAATGAGAAGTATGATGTAGCATTTCTTTCAGCAGTGAGGAAATCATTCAGGTGATATCAGGTAACCATATCAGCAAACGAAGACGAATGAAGACTTTGCACGAAGACCAAAAATGAAGACAAAGGATAGATGGGGAACAGCAGGTTATAAACCTTTTCTCCCTCTATCTGTAACATTAAGAAGCTGTGATTGGTTTGCAATTATCTCCAGCCAGTCTTGGATGGGGGAACACATTTTAGGACAGGCCCCCCCTGCTAGCTGGCACATGTGCAGTAGAACTCTGGGGTCTCCTTTCTGAGGCCCCACATGTGCAAATGGAATGCCAGGCCAGCTACCCCTCCGGATCTTGAACAAGATAACCTGTGTTGGACAGTGATAAGTGGGACACTTAAAAACTGCTATGGTATGCGCCTCCCCCATACTCACAGACAGGGAGGGTAATAAAACCTTTTGAACAAAACTTAAGTTCTAGCCATTGGGACTCTAGGGCCATCTGTCATCCTGATAGCTTCAGAGACATTTCTTTGCTTTGTCCATACCTGGAGACACAGTATTAACGGACTATTAACCCTTGTGCTCCCGGATGGATTCTAGTGTGTGGGGTGCAGAAACTGAGGTACAATAACCGAGGGGCCACAGGAAAATACACATTTACAGGTTATAACAGGGGTGAAATCACATTTCTGGACCTCAGTCCAGTTAACCCCTCGTCTCCCTGGTGGGGTCAGGGGTGGCCAAATGGGGTGCAACCCCTTTAATCCCGGGCCAAATCCCCTCCATCGCCACACCTCCCCTGCTCAATGGAGCCTGGTGCCCCAGTCGCCTCCCCCAGGCCCTGGGGTACTACTGGCGCCCTTGACGCACTCAATAAGTCCTGAGGGATTGGCCTGGCAACATTGTCCTCCGGCATTGTCCAGTACATTGTCCTGGCCACAGTGGATTGTAAAGTCCAGATCTTGGGGAGCAGGGCTCCACCTTGGCTGCCGGGCATTCTCCTTTGCCTCCCTCTGCCCCCCACCCCGTGCCTTGGGAACCAAGTCCGTGGTGAAGGGGCCCCGGTGCAGTCCAGGCTGCACACTGCCCAGAGACTGGCATGTCTCTGCATCTGCAGGAGACCAGCTATCCAGCACAGACCGTCGCTTTCCTGTCAACCAAGTCTGGGAAAGGGCTATGTCACTATTCTGTAGGGACCCTACCTGCCCTGGCTCTGTGCCACCCTGTAGCTGCTCCGCCATACTCCTGACTCTCCTCCCTGGCTGCCTATCTACCCCCAGCCCTCCCTTTGGGAACCCTGGGGGATCTGTCAGGGGGGTCACTCCTGGCCCGTCAGAGCAAGGGACTTTCTGCCTACCTAGCCAATCCCTAGCTTCTGCCAGCTGCCTAACACCCCACTGACCTCCTATCTCCCCCTGCTCCACGGTGCCTCCCTGCCTAGCCTCCCCTAGGCCCAGCACCTCAGCCTGCTGCTTACCTCCCTGCAGCCCACCTGCACTCCTCTCCTCCCTGGGCAATCCTACCCCAGACCCTGGAACTACCTGAGTGCACCTACCTCCCTGACCTTGTCTCCCCCTTACCAGGAATGAGCTCAGGGGCACCTCTCCAGATGCAACCGCCTTAGCTTTTGGCTGGCAGGTATCTCTGGGATGGCACAAACCGGCCACTGTCCATGATACCCCCAGCCCATAGCTAGGCTGCAACAGGGGGTTGCTGATCTGAGACACCCCCTGAGGCTCTGCCAGGGTAACGGGGAAAACTGGCTGGCTCACTTGCTTCCTTCCCTCCCCGGTTCCCACTGGCCCACCCAACCCTCTCCCAGGCAATCCTACCCTAGAGCTGGGTGCTAACGGGGCTAGCCCCTCTCCCTGAAGCTGTGCCCCCATTACCGAAGGTGAGCTCAGGGTTTCTGGTGCAGATGCACCCACCTTAGCTTCTGGCTGGCAGGTAATCTGGGGGTGGTCTAACTGTGCCACAACCCCTGGTACCTCCAGCCCATAGCAAGGCTGCAACAGTGGGGCTCTTAACTGAGAGTCCCCTTGCTGCTCCGCCCAGGTAATGGGGAAGCCTGGCGGCCCTACAAGCTGCCCTTCCTTCACCACCCCTGAGAACTGATGCTGGCTACCTACCTGCAGCCTCCCCTCACTCCGCTTCTCCCTAGCTAATCCTAACCTGGATCCTAGGGACACCTGAGTGAGGCCATCTCCCTGACTCTGTCTCCCCATTACCGGGGATGAGCTCAGGGCTGCTGGTGCCGATGCACCCACCTTAGCTCTTGGCTGGCAGGTAATCTGGGGGTGGTCTAACTTTGCCACTACCCCTGAAATCTGGGGGTGGTCTAACTTTGCCACAACCCCTGATACCTCCGGCCCATAGCAAGGCTGCAACAGTGGGGCTCTTAACTGAGAGCCCCCTTGCTGCCCCGCCAGGGTAATGGGGAATCCTGACTGCCCTAGAAGCTACCCTTCCTTCCCCTCCCCTGGTGCCCCTATCTCCTGCCACCCCCCAGTCACCCCTAGAGTGAAACAACAGGGTACAGTCATAGGGCAAAATAAGTCAGGGTCAGTCTGCGACTTTGTCTGGCTTACCTCGCTGGTCCCCGCAGAGACCGCCGCCTTCGTTGGTCCCAATTGCAGGGGGACTGGAGTGGCTGCCGCCGGCAACATCTGGGCCGGTAAGCAACGGGTCGCCGCCACAGCAGCGCCCGGGTTTGGCACAGGGGAAACGATGCAGGACAAGGGTCCCAGGTCTTTGTGGAGAAACACAGCTCCATGCAAACCAGGTAACAAAACCCCCTCCCGCAATCCCTGTCCCTCCCCCCACTCAGAAAGGGCTCCGGCACTTTGCCGGAATCACGGCTCTTCTGCCGCCGCCGCCGCTGGTTCTCCGCCGGGATCCGGTGGATGGCCGCTGCTCTCCGCCGCTGTTGCTGATGCAGCCCGTCCAGGTTCTCCAGGAGACGTCCCGAGGAGGGTTGTCGCCCCGGCTGGGCGGGAGCCATCAGAGGATGCCGCTAACTGGGTCATCTTTTCCGCAGCTCGTGAGCGTTGGCCCTGAGGGGCTTCTTCGCCTGACCGCGCACGGTCAGGGCACTGGGCATTATTGTGGCCCATTGGTTGGCAGTGCCGCAGCAACTGCCGGTGCTTCTCCGCCACCGGTGGACTAACCCCAGCAAGGGGCAACGGAGTCCAGAGCGGAGTTGCCTGAGCGCTGGGCTCAGGGAGGGGATAAGCGGGTCGGTGCGGTACCGACGCCAGGAACTGGGTCCACTTCGCCGGGAACCACATCTTGCCCAACGCACACATCAGTGCTAGCTCTTTCAGGGAAAATGGACGGGCCACTGCAACGGCCGTTACCTCTCCTGGTGCAAGACTTCCGTGGTTTCCAAGAACACCCGCTCCCTCCCCAAGTCTCTGCCGTCCCGGAGCTGGGTCCCTTCCCTGCTCTCCGGGCGGTGTGATGGTTACAGCAGCTGCAGCTGTGGATCTTTGCTCAGCCTGCCGGGTTTCATGCTCACCGATCGCTGTCTCTCTCTCAGCCTTGCTGGCTGCTGGTCCCCGCGCCGACTTGATGCACTCCTCCGGTCTCAGTGCCCGGCTCCAGTCAGACGGATGGCCGGCACTTTGGTTCTGGAGGAAATGCTTCTCACAAGTAGGGGAACAGTGAGGAGGTGCCATATCTTGTGTTATATGTTGTACACCGTGTGTTCAATATCTTTAGTCCCAGGAACTTGCAATTACCATCAAGTTCCCACTGGATCACAGTACCCCGCAGAATACTGTAATCCAGGTCCAGTTCAGTCCCGCCAGCTGCCACCAGTTATATTAATACGCCTGTGACGATAGCTTCCACAGGCTTATTAATATTACACAAAAATAATTGGGTTTGAACTGAACGAGGCTTAAGATATAATAAATTGTATTTATTCCTTAGAATAAAGGTGAACACAACAGATAATACAGTAACAAACAAGAAGTACACTTACTTAAGGGTTGGGGAATGAGAAGTATGATGTAGCATTTCTTTCAGCAGTGAGGAAATCATTCAGTTGATATCAGGTAACCATATCAGCAAACGAAGACGAATGAAGACTTTGCATGAAGACCAAAAATGAAGACAAAGGATAGATGGGGAACAGCAGGTTATAAACCTTTTCTCCTTCTATCTGTAACATTAAGAAGCTGTGATTGGTTTGCAATTATCTCCAGCCAGTCTTGGATGGGGGAACACATTTTAGGACAGGCCCCCCCTGCTAGCTGGCACATGTGCAGTAGAACTCTGGGGTCTCCTTTCTGAGGCCCCACATGTGCAAATGGAATGCCAGGCCAGCTACCCCTCCGGATCTTGGACAAGATAACTTGTGTTGGACAGTGATAAGTGGGACACTTAAAAACTGCTATGGTATGCGCCTCCCCCATACTCACAGACAGGGAGGGTAATAAAACCTTTTGAACAAAACTTAAGTTCTAGCCATTGGGACTCTAGGGCCATCTGTCATCCTGATAGCTTCAGAGACATTTCTTTGCTTTGTCCATACCTGGAGACACAGTATTAACGGACTATTAACCCTTGTGCTCCCGGATGGATTCTAGTGTGTGGGGTGCAGAAACTGAGGTACAATAACCGAGGGGCCACAGGAAAATACACATTTACAGGTTATAACAGGGGTGAAATCACATTTCTGGACCTCAGTCCAGTTAACCCCTCGTCTCCCTGGTGGGGTCAGGGGTGGCCAAATGGGGTGCAACCCCTTTAATCCCGGGCCAAATCCCCTCCATCGCCATATATATATATATATATATCAAAAAAATAAAAAAATAAATAGATGATACCGTTCTGTGGCTAACGAAATGCTTTTATTTGTGCGAGCTTTCGAGATACACTGATCTCTTCTTCCGGCGATGTTACAATGAATGAAGCAAAAGGTAAACTTAAAAACAGTGTCTCTTGGAATGTTATCTGTGCTGTTCCTTCCCCCGTGTGGATGTGTTTTATGGCTAGAGGTGTCAAAAGGTTACTGTGAAAGCAAGTGAAGAAAGAGTGTGTATGTGTATCAGTGTGAATAAAAATGAATGGAGAGCCCACAGTATATACAGTGCTTTACACAAGGTGTGTGTGGAGTGGGACTGGATATAAATGGTGTGGGTGGGTGTGGAAATGTGAGAGTTAGTAGCACAACTAAAAGTGTGTGTGGATACTTAGTGGTCCCTACTGGTGTATAGGGATGGAAAAACAAGGAGTATTAGTATGTGTGAGAGACAGCTGTGTGTGCATACATATAGCACAGTATGTACAGACATGGCCTTTAGCGCTTATGGGACGAGAGTTCACTACTGTCAGTAATGACTCATAAAATTTCGATCTCTGTTTAGGCCACTGCTAAGTGTCCCGAACAGTTGCATAAATTTGTATTCATGCAACCGTCTCTCTTTCGGGGTTTTAAGATTACCTTTGAGTATGGCAACCCTCAGATCGTTCATCTTATGGCCAGAGTCAGAGAAATGTTCGCCAACAGGACTGTCTCTTGTACCGCGTGTGATGCTGTGGCGATGCAGGTTCATTCTCTTGTTTAGCCCCTGCCCTGTCTCACCTATGTAGTAGCAGCCCCCTGGGCATTTCATGCACATGATGAGGTACACGACATTGCTGGAAGAACAGTTGAACCTTCCTCTGATTTTGTATTCCCGATTCCTGTGTGGTATTTGTATTGTGTCCGCTGTGTAGAGCATTGCGCAGGTTTTGCATCTTGGGTCCTGGCATGGTTTTGTCCCGCATTCAGTTGTACTGCTGAATACTTTACTCCTCATCATAATATTCTTGAGATTATGGGGTTGTCTGTATGATAATAAGGGTGCTTCAGGGAAGACCTGTTGCAGTCTTGTATCTTCCTGGAGGATGGGTTGTAGTTTCCTGGCGATCTTGCGTAGGGCTCCTAGGTGTGGGTTATATGTGACCACCAAAGGTACCCTGTCGCTTGTCTCCTTCTGTTTGTATTCAAGGAGATCACTTCTTGGTATTCGTGCGCCAGCCCATAATGATGCGCGGAGCAAGACGGGCAAAAGTTAGAATAGGATGTGCCGGCACAGTATATATAAATGAAATCTGATGTTTTTTTAATTTTTATTTGGTTGGTGTGTGCGTTGGAAGAGGGGTAGTCTTATACGGCGAGTATATCCCAAACACTATATTTTAACTGGAAAAGTTGGGGGGTCATCTTATACGCCCAGTCGTCTTATACGCCGGAATATATGGTATATTTATATAACTTTATAAAACAGTATATCTATCATTGTTTATATTGCTGCATATTAATAAAACAATATATTGTGTAGATCTATCTAATTTTATAGTCATTTCGGTATATTTATATAACAACAGTATATATGTTGTTTATATTGCTGCATATTAATAGAACAATATATTGTGTAGATCTATCTGATTTTATAGTCATTTCGGTATATTTATATAACAACAGTATATATGTTGTTTATATTGCTACATATTCATAGAACTATATATTGTGTAGATGTATCTGATTTTATAGTCATATCGGTATATTTATATAACAACAGTATATATATTGTTATATTGCTGCATATTAATAGAACAATATATTGTGTAGATCTCTCTAATTTTATAGTTATTTCGGTATATTTATATAACAACAGTATATATATTGTTTATATTGCTGAATATTAATAGAACAATATATTGTGTAGATCTATCTGATTTTATAGTCATTTTGGTATATTTATATAACAACAGTATATATATTGTTGATATTGCTGCATATTAATAGAACATTATATTGTGTAGATCTCTCTAATTTTATAGTTATTTCGGTATATTTATATAACAACAGTATATATATTGTTTATATTGCTGCATATTAATAGAACAATATATTGTGTAGATCTATCTGATTTTATAGTCATTTTGGTATATTTATATAACAACAGTATATATATATTGTTTATATTGCTGCATATTAATAGAACAATATATTGTGTAGATCTCTCTAATTGTATACTATTTTTACTGCAAATATATGCTGTGCTTGTGGCCTACTGCACTGTAACTTACCGGATTGTTGTTTTTCTGTACATTGTAGGGAGACAACTCTTCTGGTCGACAAAATAAGTGAAGAGAATGATGAGAAGAGTGCCTTAAGGGTCAAATACACGCTGCAGCAAAATCACAATCTCACTGTATCCGAGACCAGCATAAAGAAGATGAGACGCAGAATTGGATGGAAATTTGGACGTGTGAGGTTAGTACTGGACAGTACAGGAGGTAAAAGTGTTGTTTAAGAAACTGTACTGTACCTCTAAAATGATTTATTCCTTGTCATTACAGAGGGTACCCTATGATAAGGGACGTTAACAAGATCAAGAGAGTGGTCCAGGCCCAGGCATGGATCGACAGTGGAGAAACTTTCCGGGATTGCATCTTCACTGACGAGTCTACTGTTTCGCTGGAGAGATTTGCCACCTTTGCATTCCAAAAAAAAGGTCGCATATCTATGAAGCCGCGTCCAAAACACCCAGTGAAGATGCATGTGTTGGATGCCATCTCTAGGCGTGGACCAGGATGCATCGTCATCTTTGAAAGTACAGTAAAATGTATGTCACACGCTTTTGCCTTACGCACTGTACTGTACTAGTGTGAAGTTTTTGGAACATATTTCTTTTCTTGTTATAGGAATGATGAATAAAGCTTTCTTCCAAGACAAAATTGTGCCTGAGATTGTGGAATACATCACACGTGAGTTCCCGGATGGTCACCGTTTCTACCAGGACAACGATCTGAAGCACACGGCGTCAACAGCGCATATCCTTGTGTGCGATATCAACTGGGTAAAGATGCCAGTGGAGTAAGTGCGGTAACCGTGTCTCATTTTTTCCTACTGTTTACTGTATCTCTTAAACTAATTGTCCTTTTTTTTCCCCTCCAATGACAGATCGCCAGACTTCAATCCTATCGAAATGGTCTGGCATCAGCTGAAGTACCATATCCGAAAAGTCGTGAAACCCTCCAAAAAGGATGAGTTGGCGCAAGGCATAATGAGTTTTTGGAACGATGTACTCACCGTGGAACGATGCAATAAATATATTGACCATATTGCGACTTTGTTGCCCATTGTGATCGCGCGTAATTGGCAAGCATCAGGAAGGTAGTATGGTATAGTACTGTACTGTAGTATTGTAAGTACAGTATGATACAGGTAAGTATGGCATAGATTTTTTTTCCCCCTGAGAGAGCAGCACCAGCCATCTGGTTACAAGTATTTAACAGTAGTCACAGTATACAGTAGTTCCAGTATAGTCTAGTTTGACAGTACTAACTGCATAATGTTGTCCAATATGGAGTAGCTATACAGTACACAATTCCATAATACAGTATGCACCTAACTGCTCAATTTTTTTCTTTCCTGAGAGAGCAGCACCAGCCATCTGGTTACAAAGTATTTAACAGTAGTCACAGTATACAGTAGTTCCAGTATAGACAACTTTGACAGTACTATACAGCACACAATGCCATAATACAGAATGCACATAACTTCGCTAATTTTTTGTTTTCTTGTCTTTTCAGAAAAAAAGGATGGACTGGGGGAGAGGGGGGCTATCGTGTACAGTCTGTGAACTGTTTGTACAGTTAAGTGTACAGTATCTAAACTGCAGTCATGATGTACACAAAACCTCTCCTCTCTCAATGAACTACTTTACTGTACACAGAATGAGGAAGAAGATAAAGACGGAAAAAATTATATTACTATATATATATTATTATATATTATATATTATTAATTAATATTATTATCAATGTGCATTATTCATGATTATCCACCAGCCGGCCCTCAATTTCCATCTGACAGAAGAACTTAATAAAGACTGCATTATGTATTATTCATGATTATTTTTATATTCGTTTTTTTGTTCCTGATAAAATAAAATAAATATTTATTTACATTCATGATAATCATAATCATTGACAACAATCCCCCTCCCACACCTACACCAAAGAAAAAGAAAGAATGACAAAAAGTAGTAATTTACTGCATCAACAACATGAATCAGTTAATGTTTTTTTTATCTCATAGAGAGGTGATGCTCGGCTAGGGACGGATTAAAAACACAATGGCAAGCGTTTTATATTTGTTTTTTTTTGTTCCTGATAAAATAAAATAAATATTTATTTACATTCATGATAATCATAATCATTGACAACAACCCCCTCCTCCCCCCACACCTACTGTACACCAAAGAAAAAGAAAGAATAAAAAAACAACATGAATCAGTTAATGTTTTTTTTAACTCTCAATTCTCACAGTGCATTGCAAATCAGATTTACATATCAAATTCGAGAAGGGATTTTCCAAAGCATTACCGTAAACAAAGCCTCAAAGGGTTGGGGGGGGGGGTTGGGTGAGTCATGCGCAGTAATCAACTGGCTCCCATCCCAAAGAAGATTACACACAGGCGCAGAGAGGTAATGCTCGGCTAGGGACGGATTAAAAATACAAGGACAAGCTTTAGAAACTGAATGACTCTGTAGAGGTGTCTGTAGATAAGAGTTTCAAATCCTTGAGCGAGCCTTGTGTGTGTTCGTGGGGGAGAGGGGTTCAGGATATAGCAGCATGAATGATTAGGTCTCCTGCAGTTCAAAGAAATGGCATATTTTCAAAAGGCAGGTTATCATAATAATTTGATCCCTACACCCCGAAATACAGTACTGTACATAAAAAGCACACAAATCAACCATGTGCAGTCAAACACAGTGTCGCAGTCAAAAGCTACAGCACAAATTGAATATCGTAATATCAAGATGGTTTATGCAGGCTTGTGGAGAAAATAAAAATAAAAAAATGAGGAGAAAAAAATAATATATATATATATTTTTTGGTCACTCACTCTTGAATTTCGCATTGACAACAAACCCCCCCACACACCTACACCAAAGATAAGAAAGAATGACAAAAAGTGGTAATTTACTGCATCAACAGCATGAATCAGTTAAAAAATGAGGAGAAAAAAAATATTATTTTTTTTGGTCACTCACTCTTGAACTTCGCAAGCAAACATTGGTGAAGTTACAGACGCATGCGCAGTAATCATCAGCTATCAAGCAGGAATGTGATTGAAACCAAAAAGACAAACATTCAAAGGAATGGTGTGGGAGAGGTGTACTGTACTGTAGATAAGATAAGAAGTTGAAATACTGCAGTGCAGTAAATTATCTTGTGTGTGTGCGGGGGCGAGCGAGGGGAGAGTGCTGTACTGTATATGCCGAAAAGTGACACTTTTACAGCACACGCCACACGCCTATGCGTTTCAACAATTTTCAAATGAGACATACAGTACAGCACTGCACATGCATGTATACTGTAAATATGCAAATTTACAATTACTGCGCGCGCACACGCAGACTGTGTACTGACGTAGGTTGAACTGCTAAAGTACTGTATTAGACTTCCAAGACAACAGCTCGCGAACGCCCCCCTGAGTTTTTAGACGGTATTGCAGTATTGCAGACAGCTATAATAAAATGCTAATATTACGAGCGCTAAAATAACGCAATTCACTCCGGACAAAAAAAAACGCATCTGCCCGCGATTATCAGAGCGCCGCGGATCCGGCCACATTAGGATAAAGGCGGCCGCCACTGTACTGGCACCCCATGCTAGCACTGGACTGCTAGCCGCTACGGTAATTTTTTTTAATACTAATATGTGGGAGCAGGGAGTCTCCTGGCCTGAACCGCATTGATTTCAGCCTCGGGACA
The DNA here is from genome assembly GCF_040206685.1 of Ascaphus truei. NCBI lineage: Eukaryota > Metazoa > Chordata > Amphibia > Anura > Ascaphidae > Ascaphus > Ascaphus truei. The sequence goes on from NC_134486.1 coordinate 320,594,084, forward strand.
CCCTACTTCCCGAGATACAGGCCCCGGTATAGGGTTCTGGTATCTCCTGCAGTATTTAAATCCCCATGTCACGTGGGCCATGATGGGGGGGATTAAAAATGGTGGGGATACCAGCACTACATAAAGGGGCCTGTAACTCGGGAAGCAAGGGGTCCCTCAATCTGAAATCAATGCAGTTCAGGTCAGGAGACCCCCTGCTCCCATACACTAGTATTAAAATTAATATTTAAACAGCATGGTTGTCTGTAAGAGCCGTGCATGGAGATGCAGTGTCTCCATGCAGTGCTTCCAGGCTGCAGTTTAAACAAACAGTTTCAGTGCTATAGGACCAAAAAAACAGGTAGTGCAATCTAAAAAAAAAAGTGTTTTTTCTTAGTGAAGAACATTTTGACACACATGCAGTAAAACAACGCAAAGGCGCTTTGCAATGCACTGGTTTTATCGAGGTTAAGTGAATAAGCCCCTATGTGTGAAGTGTGAAGTGTTATGTTTGTAGTGATTTTCTGAATGCTGCTTAGTAAATCCATCCTAAATGTTTGTTCTAGTTTAATGAAGTCATTATCACATAAGATTTCAAACCACACAGCCGGCTTACATCTGGGAATAAACCACTACAATTGCAGTCAAGCTACTGAAAACATTAGACAAACGTTTTAATTTCTACTTTTATTGAATACAGTAGAACATGAATTGAAGTCTTTTACTTGTCATATACTGTAGTGCTCCAGGAATATGTATTTATGTACCTATGTAATATTCTAAACATGTACCTGTAAATTTGCAACAAACCTTTTAATTAATTTTGTTTTGGAGATTGTCCTAAATCTTTTACAGTTTGCACAACGAAAATAAGAAAATAAAAAACCATTGTTTTATTAATCCAGAAAAAAGAGACATAAATCAAACAGCAAATGTAAAGAGAAAACCCCCCCAAAAAACATGTTGCTACCCAAAAATATCAAATATGTTTAAGGTTATTTAGGCATTCAATGGTCAAAACATGTCTGCAACTAAAACTATGCTAGTGATGCTACTTTCATTAATTTGGAACTTCTGAATGTCTGTTTAATAAATCCAACAATTTGGAAAATGTTCTCTGTGTATGCGGATTTGTAAACATAAGAAAAATATATTCTATTTAAGATTATAGTTTGTCTTATGTTGTGTTGAATTACTATTATATGTCATACAAAAACAGAAAGGCCAGCACAACATACAAAATGACACAACATATAGTACAATACTTCAGTGCTTATCTGCTCATGAGTAAGGGTCATTTAGTTAAACCCTTTGGCCAAAAGTTTATAAGCCTGCAGCCACTTCACGGCATGACCAGTATGCAGGTCCTAACACTAGCTGGCACAATTCTCATGTACCTCTTTTTTGCTGGATGGAGAAAGACCATACTGGGTCTGTGATTCACAGGATCATGATAAAAACTGCTAATTGGAAAGTGGGGCATTATTGATACTAAATAGTAAACCTCAAAAAAACCTGCAAGTTCATATGTGCACATAAATTACGTTTTACTTTCTACTTGTACATTTCGGCTTTGATTCACTAAACTGTTAAAATCTGTTAAATATGGAAAAAATAAAAAGACATTACCTAATACAGGAATGACTTATTTCCCCTGAGTTAACACCTTATTCACTAAATTAATTATATGCAACAATAATGGCCACAATTAAGCTCATTGGTATAGACTTAACATTATGTTATTTCAGGATAACGCTACATTATCTTAAAAAAAGGGAGGCTATTTAAGCTTTGCAGCTGCCATGGCCACTAACATATGTCCTGGATCCCGGGACTAGAGCTTCACCTGGCCCCTCCCCCCACATGTTGGCATCAGCGCCGCTGCCCCCCCATGTGTCGCCGCTGCCCCCCCTGTGTCGCCACACCCCCCCAGTGTCGCTGCTTCCCTCTGTGTTGCTGCTGTCCCCCCGTGTTGCCACTGCCTCCCCCTGTCACCAGTGCCTCTCCCCTGTCTTCCTCAATCATTCTCCCCTCTCCATCTCTTACACTCCCTCTCTTCTCTCTCCCCTCTCTGCTATCACTCAATTACCTCCTCTCACTTAATGCCCCCTTTCCTCCGATTCATTGCCCCCTTCTCCCCTGGCCACACACACCATTCCCCCAAAACCCATTTGATTCCCACCCAACACCCCAATACACACAATACCCCCTCTCAATACAAAACTACCCCCCCAAATACAGACAGAGCTACCCCTCCCCCAAATACAGACGCCACTACACCCCCCCAGATAAAGACACCACAATACCTCCCCAGATGCAGACACCACTACACCTCCCCCAGATACAGACACACTACACCCCCCAGATTCAAACACCCCCCAAATATAAACACCTCCCACCAGATAGAAACACTACTACTTCCCCCAGATACAAACATTGCCACCACCCCCCAAATAGAATTCCCCCTCTCCATAAATACACTTACCCCCCATAAATACAGTTACCCCCCATAAATACACTTCCCCCCAAATACCCTTACCACCACCACCCCAAATACACTTACCACCCCCCATAAATACTCTTACAGTCTTACCCACAATGAATACACTTACCACCCCCCAAATACACTTACCACCACCCCCAAAGAAAAGATTGTCAGACACCTTAGGCCAATAAGAAACTCTTGCAAGAGCCCTCAGGCAACAATACATGTCCTCAGAGAGTCAGGGTGATCTGGATAGAAAGACGCCTCCCACATTTACCCCCCCACGAATACACTTACCACCCCCAATAAATACACACCCCACCCACAATTACACTTGCCACCTCCACAAATACACTTACCACTTACCTTTGATTGCAGCCGCTGCCACTGGGCCCCAGATGCTGCCTCATCCTATGCCGGGCCTCTCTCCCGCCGGTGTGCACCAGAAGTTAAGCTTGACTTCTGGGTGCAGCCAGGTTGGAGATAGGCCCGGTGTCGAAAGAGGAGGCACCAGCTGAAGAGAGCAGGGAGCCATGACTGATGGAGGCAACCAGAGGCCCTGCAGTTGGGCCCGGTCTTTGGTTGCCACCGCTGGGCCCACAAGCTCTCCTCAGCTGCTGCCTTGTCCCATGCTGGGCCTGTCTCTCTCCAACTGGTGAGTGCCGGAAGCTTGGTGCACCCAGAAGGCTCAGCTTCTAGCTCACATCAGCTGGAGAGAGAGGCCCGGCATAGGACAAGGCAGCACCTGAGGTGTGTTGGGGCCTGGCGTAGCAACCAGAGGCCCGGCAGCTAGACACAAACTTTCAGCGCCAGCTGAGCCCCCTTCAGTCACCGGGCCCGGGACACTTGTCCTGGCTCTCCCCACTTGTCGTTGGCCCTGGCAGCTGCTTGACAACCATAGCATTTTCTGGATAAAAAAAGATTTTACGAATTGACTTAAATGGCTCCAAGTAGATTCACCTACAGTATGTACTTCTGCAAAGCAGAGAGAAATAACGAGGTAATTAAACATGATCGTCTTTAGTGTTGTTGTTACATAAATTAGATGCAGACTTTGAGAACAGTAGAACCCTAGCAGATATTAGCCCTATTCTACCACAGATACAGTACTTCAGCATAACCACGAAGAGGTAACTTTTCAGTAATTAAAAATAAAATGACACAATTACAGACAAAACATAAACAAGTTTACAAATAAATATAACAAAATGAAACGATATTAACACAGAAAATGAAAAGATGAAAGTCTTTATATTACTATACTACCAGAGAATTTACAGGTAAGATGTGAGAAAGGAGAAGAGACATCAGCAAAGTCCTAGAAATCTGTATGACAGCAATGTCTTGATGCATAACAAACATTCAGTACAAACCATATGCAGATACTGAACATATTCAGTTGAAAGTACTGAGGAGACAATATTTTGGATAACAGGTAAACAAAGATATAATGGATGACCTGTGGATAATAACATGCGTGATGTTACACAGATGATAGGAAGCATAACATCAGCCTTACTTGCTAGACGTATTGATTGATATGATGAAAAAAAAAATCTTATTATATAGAACTGATTTTATGGTACATAACGGCATGTGCACATTTGTAATACGTTGTACTTGAAAGAATGCTAGTGTCTGCAATGCTGTTGTTGAAATATGTTTGTACCTTGACAAATCAATGAATATTATATAAGAGACAGACAGATTTGATATCAGGCAAAAATACATATACTGTAGGTTAAGAAACAATTAACCCCATCTTGTTGCTTTATCAGGTATATAGTATAATAGATATTTTTCTTTATCTTCCTCGATTTATTTTGTTTAATAAATCATTCCAAACCTCCTTTCTATTACTATGAATATGTCCTAAATGGTAAGTAAACGAAATAAACAATTATGTTAAATGATACAGATGCAGCGGCCATTATTTTAAGGCATCACAGCGCCGTTTTCGTGTGCGCTGCTGTACTCCACGCGGCATGAACGCGGCCAATCGCCCCAGGCACGCCGTTTATTGCGGTTGCTTTGTTTACATTTTATGGATTGTGTGCAATTATATGCAATGAAATGAATGAATTTTAATGTGTACAGTACTGTGCCACTATGCTACTGTGTCAATTTCAGGTGTTTAAAAGCCAGAACACTAAAATGCCATTTTCTGCACTTGCGTCTAAAGGCGGTACGGTTGGAAGTAATCCCGCGCCATCACATGGGTATTCCGAAGTATAAACTGCGTGATTTCGCTGCATCTGTAGTAACCCTGGGTGGAGGGAAATACATATTAATGAAACATGTTTTGTCCTTAACTGAGAAATGTACCAAAAGCATATCTAGCATGACTTATCTTTCTATTGGCATAGTTGGCACAAATGTGTTACATAGTTACATGGTTACATTGTAGATGAGGTTGAAAAAAGATATATATGCCCATCAAGTACAGATAACACAAAGAAGGATTTGAAGGAGTGTGCCCCTTTTTATGGGTTATGTTATTTCCAGGTTTTGACTTATTGCTGACAAGGGAGGGGGTATTGTCATCATGGATCGGGTCTTCTATATTAAAGAGTCCCTACGAATCTTAGGTGATACTGATACCTACCTTCCTTTATCTCGTGATCCCTTGAGTCAGTTCAAGCAGGATATGTTGGCTCTTCTAAATAAAGGGCTCACTGAACTAGCCATTACTGCGGACGAATTTGACTTCTTGAGAATTGCATTTCCACGCACTCCACTTTTTTATTTTATCTCTAAAATTCATAAGCACCTCACCCACCCACCGGGTAGACCAATTATTTCAGGTATTAAATCACTCACATCTAATTTATCACAATTTATTGATTTTCACCTTCAACCTTTTGTGTACACAACTAAATCTTTTTTACGTGACACTATGCATGTTTTACAGATACTGCGAGAGGTGGAATGGCGACCAGGGTTTGTGTGGGTGACAGCTGATGTCACTTCTTTGTACACCGTCATCCGACACGACCAGGGCTGCCAGGCCATCTCTCGGGTACTGGACACCAACACTGATATCACACCAGGTTTGAAATGTTTTCTGTTAGACAGTATATTACACATTCTTACTCACAATTATTTTTGTTTCAATTCACAATTTTATTTACAGACATGTGGGACTGCCATGGGTATGAAATTTGCGCCCAGTTACGCCAACCTCTTCATGAGTACATGGGAGGAAGATTACATTTGGAACAACTGCCCACTGTGTGCAAATTTGGTACTATGTCGTCGCTACATTGATGATGTGGTGTTTATTTGGTCTGGGGGTCTGCAATTGTTGGATGAGTTCATCAAATATTTAAATAATAATGACAGGAATTTAAAATTCATGTGTCATTTTGATGAGCAACAGATCGATTTTTTAGATGTGAATCTATACATTGTAGATAACAAAATTCAGACAAAGACATTCTTTAAACCTGTCCAGGCCAATAACTATCTAATGGCGGATAGCCATCACAATCCCCAGTGGATCAAGAATATTCCTAAGGGACAGTTCGTTCGCCTGAAACGTAACTGCTCCGACTCCCGGACCTTTGTGAGTCAGGCAGAAGAATTGAAACAGAAATTCATCCAAAGGAAATATCCGGTAGAGCAATTAAATCAAGTTATGGGCCAGGTGGATTCTATTGATAGATCCACATTACTGGAGTATCGGAAAAAATCCAGATCCAAGGGGGATGACAATATTACATTTGTCACACAATATAATCAGATGGCACCATGTATTAGACATGTGTTTAAGAAGTATTAGCCTATTCTTTTGAGAAATAACACTCTGGCACAGGTATTGACCCCCACACCGAATATAATTTTCACTAAAGCCACCCACCTCAAATCTTTAGTAGCACCTAGTTGCCCACTGTCTAAAAAGAAGTCTCATTCATCTCATGCAGTTAATGGCTTCTTCACATGTACAAGATGCACAGCATGTAAGTATGGTAAACCAGGTACTATGTTCAAGTCCAATGTTACTTTGAAAATTTATCAAATAAAATCCTTTATTAATTGCCATACATCTTATGTAATCTATTTGCTGACCTGTCCCTGTGGCTTACAGTATGTGGGATGCACAGGTAGGTCCTTCCAAAGAAGGATATACGAGCATGTGTACAATATTAAAAAGGGTCTAATAACCCACAGTGTGTCAAACCATTTTTTGAATTGCCACAACAAGGACCCGACTAGCCATTGCAATTGAAATTGCTGCTACCAATTGGGGGGGGGGGGTGATAATCTCAACCAGATTAGCAGACGTGAAGCTTTCTGGATTTATGATCTTAAAACCCTCTCTCCAAATGGATTAAATCTAGACTTTGATCTAGGGGTCTTTCTTATCAAATAATATAGGGTCTCTTTATATAGTGTATAGTGTTGCACTTTTTAATTACATTATATTCCCCTGGTTTCCTTATATCTGTATGATTGTTATTATCATTTTTATGTTTAATTGTAGGAATGATTATAATTATGAGTTTGTTATTTTAATATAATTAATTATTTTATTATTTATATATTTATTGATTATTATATTAGGATTATTATTATTGCATTAATATTTTGTTACTGCTATCTATGCAGTCTTTGATGTGAATTCATCTCCATTTTTAATATGTTTGTAGGTCTGTATGTATGTATTTGGTAGTCTTAGTCTGTGTTGTATTGTCTAGAGCTGAAGTTTTAAACTTAATTGGTATTAGATATTTCTATCCAATCAGTGATAAGTGAAGTGTATATAATGGGACTTCACCTTCACTGAACCAACCCCTGAGGAAGTGACGTCAGTCACGAAACGCGTAGGGTCAAAGGTCACGGTGCCTTAGAGTAACACTGGTTGTGAGAAGTGTCAGTCAAGTGAAGCAGGAAGCAGCATCATTGAAGCTGCATTGCTGGCAAGCAGGAGAGTGTGGAGTTCCCTTACTCGGCGTCCATCTTGGAGAGTGTTTTGAAGCTAAAGGGAAAGATACTACACCCTGAGGACCCCCACTGCTGCAGGTGTCTGCCCCACTTGGTTACACATGCTTGTTATTCCAGTCCTGCTGTAAGTAGGGTTTTGGGTTTTAACCCCTTGATGACCCGCTGCAGCAGGATCCGTTTGTTTTATTAAATAGTTATTTTTCTTTCAGCTTGATTGTTTTATGTTTGTCTTCTGTTAAGTGTTTCATGTTGTTTGTCCCTTTTTAACATTACGTATTACACTATTATTTTTCTTTGTTTCTGTCCCTATGTCACGGACCCCCGGATTGGAGATTTTACAGTGATTGGAGCATTTGGATTATCTTCCCGTCCATCTGTTTGGACTCTATTAGGGACTTTGGCTTCTTTTTGGGTGCTGGTCTGTATATGTTCCCCATCAAGTACAACCTATACCAAACAGAAGTGTCAGGTGATCCAATAACCTCCAAATACAGTAGCAGTAAATTGTGCTGTCACTCATTATTGTGCCTTTCACTGAGGGGGTGTATAATAGGAACTGGCAAAACTGTCATGGCAATTGTATTTAATGATAGCATTTAACGTTCTCTCCTCCAAACCTACAGTATATTTCAGGATTAGAGGTGAATCGAATTTCCGAATAGTGGCGTATTACATATACACTACCGACACACTTTATTAAAGTGTGGCCGGTACCGCAAGCCGGGAGATTTCCCGGCTTGCTAGTGGCCGCCCCTCGGCGTGCCGCGCGTCATAGACGCCGCGGTCACGCGTCTTCGGGAGCCTGCGCCCCCTGCACTCGCGTCCAGGGCTCCCCGAGGGAGCCCTGGTGTCCCGCGATCGCGGGACGGCGGCAGGGGGTTCCGGGGGACCCGGCGGACCCGGCAGCGGTAGGGAGAGCGCCCCGATCGGAGGGCACTCTTCCGCTGCTTCGGCGCGCGCACGTCACCCTCGGGCGCGCGCCAGGCTACTGCTGCGGCCAAGAACGGGCAAATGCTCGAATAAACTTGGCCGCAGCAGTATTCAAACAAAGGTATGTGAATGTACCTTTTTTTTTTTTAACTAAAACCGCAAATATTTGCGTGTGCGAATAAACGACCCATTCGCAGCAAAGTCTAATGTCTGTGAATAATATGCCCATTTCTACACATCGGAACCCATTGCAGCCAGTAATACAAGTTTCATCCTTACTATGATGAAGGACCCCCCAGAATCAATAAAAGAGGTGATGCCCAACAAAAGGAAAACCCATACAAATTAATCCAAAACCTGATGTCCACCAAAAAAAAACAAACTTAAAAACTCCTAACATTTTTCCAAGGCCCGTTAGCACAAAAAAGTTGAAAATTAATCCCCCCCCCCTTGAAAAGAAATCAACCCAAGCCATTTGCCTATTTATAATCCAAAAACCTGATTGCCTATTTGTAATCCAGGAAAATTCATCGGCCTGCGCTTGGGTTGCCATAGCAGTTTTTAAAGCATTGCATGGCACCCCTACCACCCCCTGTCTCCAGGGGCCTAACCCCCCGCCCAGGGGGCAAGTACCCTTAATTCCAAATAGAACCTAAAGATAAACAAATAGAGAGATACTGAAATATATGAAGAGTAAAAACAAGAGTTAAACACAGAAAAAGCACATAGCAAACCAACAAATATTATTTACTTGATGATTCAATGTTATAGCATAGGATTAATGGAATATTACTACAGGCTATAACATTGAATCATCAAGTAAATCATTTTTGTTGGTTTGCTATGTGCTGTTTCTGTGTTTAACTCTTGTTTTTACTCTTCATATATTTCAGTATCTCTCTATTATTTATCTTTAGGTTCTATTTGGTATAATTATTTATATAATGTGTAGAATATAGAAACAGGACGTAAAGTCCAATTATGGTGCAGCAGACATATTCCAAAGGTATATTGTATAACAAGTCCCATAAGCCACGGATATCTGTATTTTTGATTCTTTTATTGATGAAATAAAACTGCTCCAAAGGGATTGACATCAATTGTTAACCTAGTATTTAGTTCATAAGCATGTGACTGCCAGTTGGAGCTTAAATCTTAAAGTGGGATTTATAGGGCATTGGGGGAACACAACACCAAAGGTAGACGGTTCCCTTTTCCCCTACCACACTCAGATAAGTCACTGAACAATATAGGTGACACAGTCAGAGATCAGAGGTAATATCACAATCCACTCACTTTGAATTGTAGAGTGATGGTAACCAGCAGGAAATCCATGTAGGCGTGCATCCAACTTGATTGAAGATCAGAAGAAAACAGCCTCTAGAGAGAAGAGTGGAGCACAGCGCAGGGACAAACGGCAGGAACCAGCACACCATAACTTTTAAGTGGAACTGCATATCTGCACATATTGCAATTACCACATTTCTTGAAACCTCTAATCTTTGAAGTAACATTAATCTTAGCACTTAAAAGTTTAAAAAATATTTATACTAGAGAAAAAATGAAGATTCAATCATTGATTACATGTAACTCTAATTATGTTATATACATGTTGCAATGCGGCTGTGGCAGTAAATATATAGGGAGGACGATACGCCCTCTGAAGCAAAGGATATCTGAACATTTGAGATCCATTAAACAGAAGGACGACAAATATCCCGTTTCTAGACATTTCTCTGCGTGTCTCTCTGGCAGGATTAATAACTTTACGTTTTCTGCTCTTGAGTTTATCAAGGCACCAGTCAGAGGTGGAAATAGGGAGAATATCCTTAACCGCAGAGAAATGTTCTGGATACATTCTTTGGGATCAATGGCTCCGTGAGGGATGAACACAGACTGGGAATTAAAGCATTTTCTGTCCCAATAGTTATAGTGTTCACCCCTCGCTGAGTATACTGCTGTTTATGTTGTTTATTCTTTCTCCTTAATGAGATGCTGTCGTTGAATATTTGCTATTTTTTAATCATATGAACTATAGTATGGGGTTTCTTTTACTATTGGGGTTTATAGATTATATATATTATTATGACTATAGTTATTGAGATCTATAGTTTATATATATATATATCCTGTATAGTCGCGAATTGATCGGATAATAATCTGTCTCTATGTTGATATACAGTGAGACTATATGTTATGTATTATTGATAGAATTATAATAAACTTCTATTAAGACTTTAATTGATATATGTCTCTTTGTCAACCACTTTTTCTATCCCCCTTTTTACTTTTATTATTTTTTTCAAGTAATAAATAATATTTGATATAGCCTATACTTTTACCTAGTTAGCATATAGTGCTTATATTGTGTTTTTAATGTTTCGATTGTTTTCTTTCATATCTCCCATCATCTTATGAATTCGCTATGCCTTTAACATATTGACATGTGTTACTAGGGTTTCCATGATGATCCGAGATTGCTGGCTCTATTTATGTATAGGTTAGTGAGTATTCTTGGGTCTCCTCCATGGTAGATGGAGCTGTGGGGTTCTTTCTTGTCTGCTAGAGACACCAGTGAGTCTTGGAGTCTCGTGATATTGAGGATTGATCCCCGCGATGTCACTTCCGGTTTTAGACACAATTGGGACTTATGCTTTTGCCTTTGCCTGCATTGACGTATCCTCCTGGTTAGGTGGCGCAATATGTTCTAGTATGTTGTCTCCTAGAGCCATGGCTATACAGGGAGTCTCGCAAGATGTTTGACTGGGTCTGCTGACGTCATCGTTACCGGAGGGTGCGATCAATTTAGGTAATTAGAATGTATGTATATAAATATGTTTTTGTTGTGATTGGGGCATACTCTTTGACAAATGGCTTAGCCCGAAACGCGTCAGAGTGGGTGGTTGTTCCTTTTTATGGTGTCTCCCCTTGATGACCAATAATGTAATTTTTTAACCTATGGTGTGCTGGCTCCTGCCGTTTGTCCCTGCGCTGTGCTCCACTCTCCTCTCTAGAGGCTGTTTTCTTATATTGTGTAGAACTAGGGAAGATTACATTTGATTTATGTCTAAGTCCATTTTTTTAAAATATGTATTTCTTTATTATTATGTATATTAAAGTTTTGTCAATTTTAAGAACATTGTATAAACATTTCTTTGACTAGTAATCATTGATTTAGGCTATGATTAGACAGCTGTATTAGCTCTTTTCCATTGTAGAGCTTAGTATAAAGGTATAGCACATTGAGCAGTAAGCATGACCCCAGATGAAGTCCTTGTGACGAAACGCGTTGGGCCTTTTTTTACTTTTTGCGGCCACCGAACCAGCCCAACACTGCCTGCTGCGAGATCCAGATTGGCTGAGGCGGCTAAGACGGCTGTGACGCTCCAATCCCACGGAAGACTCCGATCGCGGGTGAAAGACGCAGACGGTGGAGATCGGGGTGCGTGTGTGTCTGCACGCTGAACAGCTGATCTGATAGTAGGATTGAAGTGCGCCCAAAGTCACTTCTTGCTTACTTACCAGCGGGGAAAGTGTGAGTCTGTTTCCTTTCCCTTCTGTGTTGTTTGTTACCATCAGTAAATGTTAATGCACTATACCTTTTGCATGTGTCCTTCTCTTCATATGAGGTCAATCAAGAGTCCAGGCACCAGAGGATTTCTACATATGAAGTGACAGTATTGTGTGTTTTTCAGTATTATTTTTCACTTGGTTATTTGCACATTTTCACTGTATTTTTTGTCATTCTTGCGCCATGAGCACTTTGTAGTTTAGTTTGGCCTTTTGTGGTTTGGGGAAACCGTTGGTGTTCAGGCAGCAGCTTGATCTTATCACAATATTTGTTTGTGCTATATTTATTGTTTCATGGTTTTAATGTATGTGTTGCCTAGTGGTTGTATTAATTAATTGTTGTTTTGGTTACTACTTTTATGTATTAAACGTATTGTTTGGCTAGTGGTAGGATTTATGTAATTGATTGCCTAGTGGTTTTAATTATTTTATTGAATACCTAGTGGTTTTATTTCTTTAATTGATTGGCTAGTGGTTTTATTAAGGTAATTGCTTGGTTGGCTAGTGCTTTTAATTTTTGTTTCTGGGGGGTTAGGTGCTTGTTGTATTTGTTTTATTATTGTATATTTTGGACATTCATGCTTTTGTATTAGGATGACCTTTGACTGCTATAGTAGTTTATCATGCCCATATTGTATGGGTATTATGTACTACTATGCCAATCAATGGGTACAGTGTGGGTGTAGTGGGTCCGGGGTGGGTATTTAGGCCTCCCGGGTGGATAGTGGGGAGGGTGGGTTAACCCTATAATTACTATAGCTGTTATTAACAGCTAAGGTGATCAAGGGGTTAGGGGCCATTAGATTGTATTTTTGAATCTATTCTTGCTGGCATCGGAGGACATGGACCTGCAGCAGGCCGACGAGGACACCCTTCATGATGGCAGGGGTAAGTAGAACAGTTTTATTTACTTTATTTATGCTCGTTGGCTAATATTTTGTTTAATAATGGGCAAATGATCTATTATCCATTTCTGGATAATGCTTAGTTTGAACATTACTGTATTGTATTTGTTTGGGGGGCAGGGGGGAGATGAGTATTTTTTTGAAATGTAGGCAATTTTTTTTTTATAACACGAATGGTACCGCCATTATTGTAATGGTTATTGGTGACCTAGGAGGTGGGTAGTAGGGCTGTTGTGTGTATTTTTGTTTATTGTGGGTAGTGGGGTTGGGTGAAGGGGGTAGTAGCCCCAAGGATGGGTGTTTAGGTCTACCGGGTGGGTAGCGGGATGGGGTTAACCCATTCATTACCTTAGCGGTATTATGGCTAAGGTAATGAAGAGGTTATGTCCACCCGCAACCCCCCCTCAAGGCCTAAACACCCACAGAGGGCCATATACCACGTCACACACCCCGTTTCCCACAATAAGCATGGCACTGGTAGTTAACCCCTTCATTGCCTTAGCGGTAGCCTCTAAGGTAATGAAGTTGCCTGTAAATGCATTTTTCATGCATCAGATTCATGCCTGGTGTCTCCGGTGGTGATATTAATGGATATCAGCTCAGGAGTCTCCCGGCATTAATCCAATGCAGGAAAAATGCATTATTTTTTCTAAGTGCCGTCTGGCCACTTATCGGCAGCTTCTCACCACCTTCTTGCCAACTTTTTCTGGCTGGACAATTTGGAGAGAAAATCTCGATGCTAGAGCGGCGATCAGCCTCGATAAGCTGATCGGGGTTACTAGAATTGAGTGAGTTTGAGAAATTGGCGATAAGTGGCTTATCGCCGCACGTTTTTTTTTTTTTCTCGTAAAAAAAAAACAAAAAGCTGCGATTTTTGCTCTTATCGCCGGCTTATCATGGTTTACTATATCACTTTTTTGGCGACAAGCTGGCGATAAGTGGCTTATCTCTTCTTACTGCATGAGGCCCTAAGACTGAGGACAGCTTTTTGAGAGATCTACAGCTCCTCAACGAGACTATGAAGTTCCTTTTAAGAGACTTCCATTTCTGTGCGGCAACTGCTGATCTCTTGGTGTGAGGCATCCAGCTCTATGTGGAGAGCATGAACCTCATTCTGTGATATGTCCACTTCTGTAAGAATACTGTTAACCTCCTGGTGTGAGGCATTCAGTTCTATGCGGAAAGTGTGAACCTCATTCTGAGAGACTTCTAACTCTTTATGGCAATTTCGAACCTCTTGCTGAGAGAGACTAATCTCTTTCAGTGCCTCCTCATACTTTTGTTTTATCTTAGCAATCATTCTGTCAGAATTGCTCTGCTTTTCCACCATGGTTAAATTAGTAGCGTTCGCAGTATCTACATCAGTCTGTAGATCCTTCAATTCAGTCCTGGCCAAAGAGTAAATTGCGAGCACAGTCTTCTATAGCTCAGCATTATTTTCTCTCTCCAGTTTCAATTGTTCACAGAGCAGCTTGTAGTCCTACAGGTGGCAGACTTTGCTTGCAGAGTTCGTACTGTAGATCTCACAGGCGTCTGTAGACTTTTTCTTCTTCTTTACTTTTGTAGATTCTGATACATTAGCTGTACTGTGCACACATTCTTTCTTTTTATCATCAGTGGTACTGAATGTGCCCTCCTTTAAGAAAACTTCTGCATTCTCCTTGTGACACATCTCCACTTCTATAGAGCCAATACAGCAACTTTGAACTTCTAAATTATGATATTTACCTTTTGTTGAGGTAAAGGAAAACCCGAGCATACAGAGTTTACAATTTAGCTTATTTCTTGTGACATTCTAGCAACACACTGAAGTTGTTTCTCATTTTTTTCATATACATACTGTAGGTGCCTTGAATTTGTGCTGTACATTAGTTCATTGATATCAAATCTAAGAAATTGCATGTGTTAATACATCTTAAAGTGAAAAAAAAATCACTGATTGAGTCTTAGTTTAATAAATCTGTCTCTTAAAGCAGCAATCAACCCCAAAATGAAGAATTATTATTTTTTTAACTTTATATGAATCAGGGGGTACCCCAGTGCTTTATTACTTTTGCCAATATGTGCAGGAAAACACAAAATGGCCATTCAGTTGGAAACTGCACTGTCATTTCACAGCTTTTATAAATATCCAAATAATATAACTCGGGTAACTGACAGACAACCAGTAAAATTAGCATGGCATTTTCGTGGAGTCATAGGGATTAAAAGATCCTCATCTATTGGGTTTGTGAAAATGCAACATTATTCTCTGGTAACAAATTGTAAATTAAACCTTTACTGTTCATATTCAATTATTTTTTTACAGACATCAGAAATCATATTATTTTCATTTGATATGAGTGGATATTACTTTTTGTTCATCTAGCAAATATTCCATTGTTTCCCTGTAGGACAAAATGCATGGGTTTCACTCAGCATGTTGTTACTTTTTTAGTAAAATAGTTGTATTTCCACTGAATTTAAAGGCTTTAATTAAAATGATATCTTCTGATAGTTGAAAGTACCTTTTATCTTTTGGAATAATTTTCTTTCCAATGTATCATGATGGTGAAGTACTGTATATGTGGTGCAGAATTCTCATGAGCCCAGATGAAACAAATGCTCATCCAACTAGAAAATTAAAACGGAAATTGGAAGACTTGTGACTTTATGTATTTGCTTTCCTGGGAGTTTTTTTTAAACAGTACAGTAAGTAGAATGAATATGTTGTACATGTCTTCTAGTTACACACCAGTAATTTGATTAAAGGAAATTAGGTGATAAGGGATGGATATGAACTTGTGTGTGTTTGTTTTAGAAATGAGTGAACTGGTGGAATTTACCCAGCAAGCACATAAACTATGGCTAAGATTCACTGGCCATTATTCTGTAATGTGTGATGTGAAACGCCCCATTGACTTTAATGGGGCTTTTTCCTGCCATGGCACGTCATCTGAACTTATCACACTTTACAGAGTAATGGCCACAGTCTGTGATGAAATTCACTAAAGGTCGTTAACATAGGCAAGAATAGTTGGTGTTATGAAAAAAATTATATCAAATATTATTGGCCATTTACCACTTTATTCATTAAGAATTGTATATGCATGCTATACACTGGCGACACACTTTATTCGAGCTCGGCTAGTCCCACGAATTCGGGTATACCCGGGTGTATTGAGGTTTGTGACTGTTTTCTGCCCGAGTGCATTGGGTTATTTTCCAGGCAGGGATTGAAGCATTTTATTCCCGCTGGCTGCAATACTGCACAGTATATATATATATATACTGCATTACAATTCATGAATTTATGCCATCTGGTAGACACGCGAAGCATTGCAGCCTATTAAATCCTAATCATTATCATTTAACAAATCAGCCGCCCGTCAGCCAGGCATGAACCCAGGCTGGGAAGGCAAATGCAACGGGGCTTGTCAGAGGTGAGGAGCGGCGCATTCCAGGTATCTGCCAGGTACATACTGGGTATTTGCTCGAATAAAGTGTGTCGGTGCAGTACACCAGCGGTCATTTGGTTGCGGCAAAACGGCCACAACCAAATGTCCTAGAGACCTAGACTGATGCTAGCCTCCTAAATAGCATAACAATTAGCCCACTTTTTTTTAGGTTTGTAACTTGTAAGCATAGAAGCACTATTTCGTCAGAACATCCCCTCTGTTTCCTCCTCCCATCCTACAACGCTTCTCAACTCTCTTTCTGCCTTCCTTGACTCTTTTTCTGCTGTCACAGAGGAGGAAGTGTCACTGCTGATCTCCTCTTCTCCCTCTACCACTTGCCCTCTTGACCCCATTCCCTCCCATCTCCTAAAACATCTTGTTCCTACTATAACCCCTTCGCTCACACACATATTTAACACCTCCCTCTACTCTGGTACCTTTCCCTCCTCCTTCAAGCATGCAACCATTATATCATTACTCAAAAACAGCAAACTTGACCCTACCTGTCTTTCTAACTATCGACCTGTCTCCCTCTTGCCTTTTGCCTCTAAACTCCTTGAACGTCTTGTATTCTCCCACTTGCTCCACTTTCTCAACACCCATTCTCTCCTAGAACCTCTACAATCTGGCTTCCGCACTGCTCACCGACTGAAACAGCACTCACTAAAATAACTAATGACCTCCATGCTGCCAAAGACAGAGGTCATTACACTCTGCTCATATTACTAGACCTCTTTGCAGCATTTGACACCGTGGACCACCCTCTTCTCCTCCACATTCTCCATACTCTTGGTGTTCGTAACAAAGCTCTATCCTGGATCTCCTCTTACCTCTCCCACCGTACTTTTAGTGTCTTCTGCTAACACCACCTCCTCCTCCATAGATCTCTCTGTGGGGGAGCTGCAGGGTTCTGTCCTGGGACTTCTTCTCTTTTCCCTGTGCACACTTTCTTTAGGTGACTTAATCACATGCCTTGGGTTTAAATATCACCTCAATGCTGACAACACACAAATTTACTTTTCAACACCTGACCTTACACCTGCTGTAGAGACCAAAGTTTCTGAATGTCTCTCTGCTATATCATACTGGACGACCCTCCGCCGACTTAAACTTAACATGGCAAAAATAGAGCTCCTCATACTTCTCCCAAACCTGGCCTTACTACCTCCTTCCACATTACTTTTGGAAGTACCATCATTCACACGGTAGCCCAAGCATGCTCCTCTCTCACATTCTCCTCTCACATTCAAAACGTCTCTAAAACTTGTCGCTTTTCCCTCCGCAATATTACAAAGATACACCCTTTCCTCTGTTGCTCAACTGCTAAAAGTCTGACTTAGGCCCTCATTCTCTCCCGTCTTGATTACTGTAACCTCCTGCTGTTCGGACTTCCTGCCTCTCACCTGTCTCCCCAACAATCTATCCTAAATGATGCTGCCAGAATCACTCTACTTTTTCCTAAATCTGTCTCATCGTCTCCCCTTCTGAAATCACTCTCTTGGCTTCCTATCAAATCCCGCATCTCGCACTCAATTCTTTTAAAGCTGTACACTCTTCTGCTCCTCCTTACATCTCACCCCTAATTTCTTGCTATGCACACCCCGACTCTTGCGTTCTGGTCAAGGATGTTGTTGCAGGGTACATGCAACTACACACGCGGGTTTCTTGACAAGGCTTATTTATTTATCCTTAAAAGATATACAGCACACAAAATAAAAATAGATTTTCATCAGCAACAAAAGAAAAATAGCTTTTCATCAGCAACAAACGAAAATGGCTTTTTCTTCCGCAAACCAAACAAAACAGTTTCTCTTTAGCAGACAGTCTATAAATCAGGCAGTTACCCTTTTCCTATGCAGGGGACAGACAGTTCACAATTCAACTACCTTGCTACTCAGACCTTGTTTCAGGAATCTCTTCAGCAATCTCTTTAGCAGCTTACTCCTCTCTCCTCAACAGCCAGCCTCCATGTGTCTACAGCCTGGGTTTTAAAACACCTTGATTAGGCAGCTGGGATCCAACTAATTGTCCTGAGGTTCCCAGCTGAAGTTAACCTAGTCAGTGCTGCACTGCAGACTAGACATAGGTTTTCCAGGCATATAACTGGTGGCTTTTATTTACCCTGTCACATTCCTCCCCTGTTAGTGTGTGGCTTGGGTTACGCATGGCTGAAGCCCGACCATCCACCCCTTCTCTAGAAAAGAAGTCAACATTTGCGTTCTCTTTTCCCAGCCTATGCTGAATCTCAAATGAGAAGGGTTGGAGGGCCATATACCACCTAGTCAATCTAGCATTGGAATCCTTCATGTTATTTAACCACTTCAGTGGAGCATGATCCGTCACCAAAGTAAAATGGACTCCTGCCAGGTAATGCCTCAAAGCCTCGATTGCCCACTTTACTGCGTGGCACTCTTTCTCAATCACTGAGTAGTTTTTTTCCCTTGGGAACAATTCCTACTCAGGAAAAGGATAGGATGTTCAACTCCCTCAAACTGTTGTGACAACACTGCCCCTAGCCCTATCTCTGATGCATCTGTTTGCACTATAAAAGGGCTGTTGAAGTCTGGGCTTCTAAGGATGGGACCCTCTGATAGACACCTTTTTATGTCCTCAAAGGCTCTCTGACAATCCCTTGACCACACCACTTGTGTAGGGGCACACTTTTTTGTGAGGTCCGTTAAAGGGGCTGCCACTTCCGAATAGTTGGGGATGAACCGCCGGTTGTACCCTGCTAAACCCAGCAGAGAGCGTACCTGCGTTTTTGTTTGGGGGGTCGAAACTTCTTTCAGGGCAGCTACCTTGTCGGCTAGTGGCCTTACTTTTCCACCTCCCACTGCATACCCTAAGTATTTGGTTTCCGCGTTACCCAAGGCACATTTCTTAGGGTTGGCTGTGAGCCCTGCCTCTCTTAGAGATTTGAGGACCGCTTCAGCCTATTTAGATGGGCCCGCCAGTGTTTACTATAAATGACAATGTCATCTAGGTAGGCTGCGGCATAAGTCCTATGGGGCCTCAGTGCCTTATCCATGAGTCTCTGAAATGTGGCTGGGGCTCCATGCAGTCCAAATTGCATTGTCACAAACTGGTATAAACCCATGGGAGTGGCAAAGGCTGTTTTGCATTTGAACTTTTCCTCTAAGGGTATTTGCCAGTATCCTTTTGTCAAGTCCAACGTGGATATATATTCCGCGTTACCAAGGGCGTCAATTAATTCGTCCACCCTTGGCATCGGATACGCGTCAAACTTGGATACCGCATTGACCTTTCGGAGGTCACACAAAATCTTACCTTCCCATCGGGTTTAGGGACCATAATTAGTGGACTACACCACTCACTGCATGATTCCTCAATCACTCCTACGTGTAACATTTCTTGTACCTCCTTCTCTACCAGAGCCCTACGACTTTCAGGCAACCTATAAGGACGGGAACGTACTTTTACCCCAGGTGCTGTCTCGATTGCATGGGAAATTAAGTTAGTTTGTCCAGGTAAGTCAGAAAAAACATCCTGGAATTGTGTAATTATTGCAAACAAGTCCCCTTTTTGTTCAGAGGACAACTGTTTACCCATTGGGATTTTATCGTCACTCACGATGTTCTCCCGTGGAGGCTGAGGACCCAAGTCCGTTTCCTCCTCCACTGGGTGAATGAATAGAGACCGCTGCATCTTCCAGGGTTTCAGCAAGTTCACATGGTAAATTTGTTTACCCTTCCTGGACCCTGGTTGAGCGATCTCGTAATCCACATCACCCGTACGGCGGAGTACTTCGAATGGGCCCTGTCATTTGGCCAGGAGTTTACTCTCCAACTGGGTAACAATAACATCACCTGGTCACCTGGGTGAAACACTCTCATGCGAGCATTCTGATTGTAATGTCTCTCCTGACTATCTTGGGCTGATCTAAGATTCTCCCTGGCAAAACGGCCGACCACATCTAGGCGCTTCCTAAGGTCTAGTACATATTGCAGGGTATTCTTAGAAGGGGACTGCTGTTCCTCCCAGGACTCCTTTAGGAGGTCTAGGATACCCCGGGGTTGGCAGCCATAGAGCAATTCAAATGGAGAGAATCCTGTGGAGGCCTGGGGAACTTCCCGCACTGCAAACAGCAGAAAAGGGAGAAGTTCATCCCAAGCTCTCTTCTCTGAATCTACAAATTTTCTCAGATCCCTTTTAGAGTTCGGTTAAATCTTTCCACCAATCCATCAGTCTGTGGATGGTAGACCGATGTCTGAACAGACTTGACCTCTAGTAACTTTAAGACATCCTGCATCAGTTTAGCCATGAAATTTGTACCTTGGTCTGTCAAAATAACCTGGGGAAGTCCAACCCGTGAGAACAGTTCCAACAACTTGTTGGCTACTTGCTTCACCGTAGCTGTTCTCAGGGGGAACGCCTCAGGATATCTTGTCGCATAATTAACTATTACAAGGATAAACCTGTGTCCTTTCGCAGAAGGTTCTAGAGGTCCTACCAAGTCTACCCAAATCCTCTCAAAGGGAACTGAAACCAAGGGTAGAGGAAAAAAAGGGGCTGTTTTTTGTCCTTTTGGACTAGTTAGCTGGCACTTCGGACATGCTGCACATAGTTTAGCAATATCACTATGCATCCCTGGCCAATAGAATCGGGATGAAATACGGTCCAATGTTTTATCCCTGCCCAGGTGACCACCGCAAGGGACAGTATGGGCTATAGTGAGCACAGATTTAACAAACGCCTTGGGAACCAATATCTGTCTGGTGATCTTCCCTGTTTGTGTCTGCCTATTCACCCTATATAGGATATCCTTTGATAGCTCAAAATGGGGGAATACTATCACCCCCTGTGCATCTAAAATCTGTTCATCAATTTTCACCACCTTGTCATACTGTCTAGCAAGGACTGGGTCTTCCCTTTGCTTCTGGTGAAAGTCAGGGAGGTACAGGTCTGGTAAATCTCCAGGGCCCATATCCCCCTCCTTTGGCCATCCCCAGCCATCACTTGTTACCTCTGACTACTAGAATGGTCACCTTGAGACCCAGATTTCTGCAACCAGTCCTGTTTGTCCAAGCGCCTTTGCTTCCGAGTCTTTTGAACCCGGTGTCTACTGGGAAAAAGGTCTGCTGAGAAGGGGAACAGTTTGCTAGGGTTCTCCTGATCCCTAGAAGGAGGATTCTCGTGAAAGACTGGGGCCATTAGGTCTGAAAAGAAAGGCCAGTCCCGACCAAGCACAACGGGGCAGGGAGCCAAGCAGCATCTCCTACTTCGAGGTAAGCCTCCTGACCTTTTACCTGTAGCCGGATTTTGGCCGTTGGATAGCGTTTTACATCGCCGTGTATACATTCTATGCTCCATGGGGAGTCAAAAGAACACACGTTGGGCGGTAACAGTTCCTGGAGGACCAGAGTTTTCCCAGAGCCCGAATCTACAAGGGCCTGGACGTTTTTTCCCCCAATCAGGGCTGGAAGTAGCCAGGGCTAGTAATTTTCCCCAGTAAAAGCCGAGGCGACGGTTCTGCTGAATGAACAATCCATCAGTGGACAGTCCACATACCGGTGGCCTTGTTCTCCACAGGCGGAACATGGAGAGGGTTCCCTCGCAGGAGGGGGCTGTGGATAGCGCTCCGCTGGACCGGTTACTGGAGACCAGGCATCTGGTGGGTCCTGTGGGCGACGTCCTCGGAAGTTCCTCTCATTTTGCGACGAGCCGACATCCGGAAGGAGATGAGGGTCTCTGCGGGGACCAGCATTTGGACTCCTTGCTGGAACGACTGCTCCTTCCGTTGGACTTGGCGGTTCCGTGACGGGCCGTAGGTTCCCCATTGATCCGACCTCCCTCTTTGGGCATCCGCAAGTGCCGGTGGAATCGGGTCCAGGACACTCGCCTGCTGCTCAGCCCCAAGGAAGTTCTCCATGAGTCGGACCGCCAAAGCTAGGGTTTCAGCAGCATGGCGTTTTACCCACGAGCGTGCGGAAGGGGGTATTATTTTTAGAAATTGTTCTAAAACCACCTGCTCCAGAATTGCCTCCTTAGTGCACTCCTCTGGTTGTATCCAGCGTGTACACAAGTCCAATCATCGCTGAGCGAGGACCCGGGGTCTCATCTTAGCGGTGTACTTCATGTTCCGGAACTGCTGCCGGTAGGTCTCTGGGGTCAGACCTAAGCGATCCAGTATGGCGGCTTTTACTTGGCGGTAGTCCATTGCCTGATCTGCTGGGAGACCCTGATATGAGGCCTGGGCTTCTCCTATGAGGAGCGGGGCCAAAGCAGTTGCCCAGCGATCTGTAGCCCAGCCCTGAGCTTCGGCAACTCTTTTAAAATTCAGTAAAAAAGCCTCTGGATCCTCGTTCGGAGCCATTTTCCTCAGGAGTATCGGGGGTCTGCTTGCAAGTTCTGGACTGGCAGACCCTTGGAATTGGGTCAGCATCTTGGCAATCCGCTCATCCTGTGCTGCCTGCTGCTGGGTTAGGAGCTGGGTTTGCTGCTGCAAAAGTTTTTCATCTCTCTCTGCTTGCAGCCGGGCCTGCTCCTGCATTAACTGTCCCTGCTGTTTGGTCTGCTCGCACAAAAACTCTTAAAAAAATTCTTCCATTTTTTTCATTCTTGTGTGTGTATGGCCCTTTAACTGCAGGGGCCTTTCAGAATCCCACTGCTAACACCATATGTTGCAGGGTACATGTAACTACACACGCGGGTTTCTTGACAAGGCTTATTTATTTAGCCTTAAAAGATATACAGCACACAAAAGAAAAATAGCTTTTCATCAGCAACAAAAGAAAAATAGCTTTTCATCAGCAACAAACAAAAATAGCTTTTCATCAGCAACAAACGAAAATAGCTTTTTCTTCCGCAAACCAAACAAAACAGTTTCTCTTTAGCAGACGTCTATAAATCAGGCAGTTACCTTTTTCCTATGCAGGGGACAGACAGTTCACAATTCAACTACCTTGCTACTCAGACCTTGTTTCAGGAAGTTCTTTAGCAATCACTTTTGCAGCTTACTCCTCTCTCCTCAACAGCCAGCCTCCATGTTTCTACAGCCTGGGTTTTAACACACCTTGATTAGGCAGCTGGGACCCAACTAATTGTCCTGAGGTTCCCAGCTGAAGTTAACCTAGTCAGTGCTACACTGCAGACTAGACATAGGTTTTCCAGGCATATAACTGGTGGCTTTTATTTACCCTGTCACAGATATCTTCTCTCTACCCCCTTTGTATCTAAAGCCCTCTCCCCTCTTAAACCTCTGGAATGCCCTCCCACTCAATTCCCAACTAGCACCCTCTCTATCCACCTTTAAGAGCAACCTTAAGACATACTTGCTTAAAGAAGCATATGAGTAGCACCGTAGATACTATTAGACACATGATAAATAAAGCTTGGCCCTCTGCAGAAGCACTTACCAATATGCCTTTCTACTATTGCTGTACATTCCTCCTACATACAATTAGATTGTAAGCCCCTTGGAGCAGGGACTCCTCTTCCTAAATGTTACGTTGATGTCTGAAGCACTTATTCCCATGACCCGCTATTTATATTATTTGTTATTTATATGATTGTCACATGGAATATTACTGTGAAACGCTATGTACTTTAATGGCGCTATATAAATAAAGACATACAATACAATTTAAAAAGCAGTCTAGCAGTCACACTTTGTTGCAGTCTAAATCAATCTTTAAGTCTATGTTCAATGAGGTTACAGACTAATCATGTGGTAACGAAGTACTACAGCCGTGGCCCCTTTTATTCTCCAACATCTCCGAATTTTTTCCGAATGCAACGCACTTCACTGCACTTCACCCCGTTCATGCCGCGTTCATACTGCGTTCATACCGCATACAATATATTCAATATTACAGGGGTCATGCGGTAAGCGGCGGAAAGGCACTTAGAACAAATCAGGCCTTTTTCCTGCCTGGGATTGATGCCGGAGGTGTCTGGAGCTGATACCCATTAATAGCAGCACCGGAGCCCCCCGGCATGCATCCGAGGCAGGAAAATGTATTTGAAGGCAACTTCATTACCTTAGCGGCTAACCGCTAAAGTAATGAAGGGGTTAACCAGCCATGCCAGGTTTATTGTGGGTAGCGGGGGTGGGTGAAGGGGGTATTTGGCCCTTGGTGGCTGTTTAGGGCTTACGGGGGGTTTGCGGGTGGACTTAACCCCTTCATTACCTTAGCGGTTAATACCGCTATGGTCATGAAGGGGTTAAGCCTTCCCGCTACCAACCCGCAAGCCCCAAATAACCACCGTTGGGGCTAAAAACCCCTTCTCCCACCCCCGCTACCCACAATAAAAAAAATACACACACAACAGCCCCACACTAAATAAATAAATATATAAATAAATATATAAATATATAAATATATATATATATATATATATATATATATATATATATATATATATGACTATTAAGGTTGTGGTGGGTAAAAAAAGTGACTAAAACCCTCCACAGTAAAGCAGAAAGCAACTGTAAATATTCCTGTATATTCATTTGCATGTCTTAGACAGGTCTGCAACCCTGTCTTTCACCATTATCACCCAGCAATAATATATATATTATATATTACATATATATATATTACAATATATATATATTACAGCAATAACCCCTATACCCCCCTAACATAACATATATGCACATCAATGATACTATAGGCCGGCGGTGGCCCTCAGGTGTTCCCTGCAGGCCTGCAGTACCAATTCAGTGCACCCCAAAAAAATTACAACACATAAATACACCACCCTTAACAGATACAGTATAGTAATGTGCAAAATTACTATTATCCACATATGGATAATAGTGAATTTGCCCATTTAAAATTCATAAAGAACAATAAATACAATAAATACATATAGTACTCACCCATGTCCGGCTGCCACGATGAAGGCCATCCTCATCTTCATCACCGTCCATTCCCCCTCCGATGCTGCAATACATGAACAAGAATAAAAACAGCCAATGTACAGTAATGTCCCCTAACCCCTTAATCACCATAGCGGTTATTAACCGCTACAGTCATTAAGGGGTTAACCTACCCTCACCCACCACTCGGGAGGCCTACATACCCTCCACCACTACCCCCCACCCGTGAGGCCAAACCACCCTCACCCAATATCCAGTCGGGTGGCCTACCCACATACACTTGGGGCCAATACCCCCTCCCCCCACCCCCAGTACCCACAATAAAAACAATACACAGCCCCACAATAAACATCATTATATTTATTAAATACATAACCCACCCCCTGTGCCCCCCCATAAATACATGATTTATTATTTTACATACAGGGTTCATACTCCAGGCCCACGTGAGTACCCGGTGGGCCTGACGGTCACCTCACAGACCTGTTAAAGAATGCTAGATGGTGCTCTACTCCACCTCAAATAGTGATTTAAATTATATCAAATGGTGCATTTATAAATACTATATCTAAGCAAAATGTGCAGTGAATACACAGTATACATATATATACAGTAAAATGACAAAAATTAATTAATATGTCAAGGTACAGTATAATGTGCAGTGAATAATATTAAATATACAGTGAATAACAAATAAGGCAAAAACAACTTATCACTCGACCCCGACAAAAGACTGTTCCAAAAGTCTTGCAGATGCATTATGGGTGAAGTTCCAGGGGAGCGTCGTCGAAACGCATAGAGTCAGCTTTCTCAGCCATCTTGGAGAAGGAAAGAAGCAGGGGAATCTCTGCTGTCTGCGGTCCCGGCGAGCGGTGATGTCACATTCCGGAAGTGACGCACGCGGAAGCTGGTAGCAAGGAGACTGAACGAGAAGAGCTGCGCCGTAGCAAAGACCATTTTTCTTATGCTGTTATTCCTTCAAAAGCCGTAAGCCTCCATTTGTCTTTATATTGGATACAATTGTATTTTCTATCTACACTATGGTTGTTTTCTGCTTTCTCGAGAATTGCTGATATATATACCTCACCTCCGGACTGGGCTGCATCACAGTTCCTATCTGATTTATATGCTCATTTTCCTGCTGCACTTGTGAGTAGGAATTTTGAAGCTCTTATATATTTATTTTCACATTGGTTTTACAATATCACACTATCCACTGTTTTTTCTTTTTGGGCACTCGACGACGCTCCCCTGGAACTTCACCCATACTGCACCTCACAGACCTACAGGTTACCAGCAACATGTTTCACACAGGTTCTGGAGGCCTGTTGGTGGGTCCCGCCAGGCACCATGGCCCACCAGGTGGCCTCCGCGGGTCACCGTGGGCCACATGTGGGTCCCCACGGTAGGCCCGCGAATGTCTGGGGGCCCCGGGTCAGACCCACAGGTTTCTGAGGGGCCTCGGGTGGTTCCCACGGGGGTCTGGGGGCCCACGGGTGGTCCCAATGTGTCCGCGGGTCTTCCCCGCAGGTGTCCCCCGTGGACCACGCAGTCTGGTATCAGTAAGAAGCCCTAGGATACCTCAGGTGGTCTCCAGAGGTCTCTCGCAGACAAAAAGGAACCAACCCTGTATGGAAAAAAAATAAACCTGACCTATACATTAAATACATCAATTCCCCCCTCCAACAGTACAATAATGTGAAAAATAACTATTATCCAGATAGGGATAATAGATTATCTGCCCATTATTAAACACATTAAGTACATAATAAAATAACTAAAGTTCTACTGACCTCATCAATAAGAAGCCACCATCGCCAGCAAAATCCTTGTACTCTGTTGCCAACAAAATACATAGCCAATACATTGCAATTACATTCTGAGATCAATTAACCTCTTAATCACCTTATCGGATAATAACCGCAAAGGTAATTAAGGGATTAAGCCTCCCTGGCCCGATACCCACCCTTCACCCATTCATTTATACAGTGGCTTCATCATGCAACTATATACTGTATATATATATATACACATGATGAACCAATATACAAATAAATGTGAAAGGGTTAACAAAAACATGCTCTAATAAAAATACCACTTCTCCATATCAGCCACAGTCAAATAAAATCCTATTTCGGAAACAAATAAAATCTCATCTTCCAATCTAAAGCATCAAATGCCAATCAAAACATTGAATTTACATTGTGTACATGATGCATAAAATCTATGCCCCAAGTACACGCTGCAAATCAATGTTAACAATAAAATATTCCAAACAAAATACCATTAAATCCAAACAAGTATACTATTAAAACCAAGCAAGTCACCATAAATCAATTAGCATTCATTAATCACATCCAAAAACAATTTAAATACCATCCATAACAATTACACAATTAACTATTTCAAATCGTTAAACAGAACAAGTTACCATCAGCCAACATATAAGTACCAAAAAGAATACAATATACAAAAGCATGCCTCACCATGACCTAAAGTACACCATACAAGACCAAAAATTACATCTATCTAATTAGAAAATACATTACACACACATTTATGCATAGCAGCATAGCCCAAATCATTTTAAACACAGCAATACAAGCATTTCCTACCAAACCATTTCTTACCCTGTATGTATATATCGATCTCGACATACATACATACAGTGGCAAGAAATTATCTTTAAAAAAAAAATCACATGTAAAAAAATCATAAAAACATGTACAAGTTAAAAAAAATACATTTCTTTTGTTCACTTACCATTACTTGACCCACTCACCGACTCCCGTTGAACAGCTTACTCTCAAACCAATCCACACACAGGAGCCCATAAAATAATAAACCATAAAATAATAAAAAATAAAATAATAAACAAAAACAATCCAGGGGTCTTCTATTTGTAATCCATCTTCATCTGTATTCTTCTTTCTTGTATCTTCCACTCTCTTCCGGGGTCTTCTTCTCTTCTTCAGCCACACCCTGGTCTTCTTTTTCTTCCGGAGGTCCTTCTTCCTCGGCGTCTGCCTTCAAAACGAGACGACATAGGCTTATATAGGCCTATGACGTCACATTTTCGTCATATGGTTCCCACGACCCTAATTGGGCCGTGAAAACCATGTGATTTTGGGGGGAAAATTAATTTTGATGACATCATTTAAAGGCAATGATGCTAGCCAATCAGAATGACTGAGCTTCAATTGCCTTTAAGATGACGTCATGAAAAGAAAGATGGCGGCCTCACATGGTACGGTAGCCAATCAGAGAGTGGGAGTGGGAGTGGTGGGTGTGGGTGGGTTAACCCCTTAATGACTGTAGCGGTTAATAACCGCTATGGTGATTAAGGGGTTAGGGGACATTACTGTACATTGGCTGTTTTTATTCTTGTTCATGTTTTGCAGCATCGGAGGGGGCATGGACGGTGATGAAGATGAGGATGGCCTTCATCGTGGCAGACAAACAAGGGTGAGTGCAATATGTATTTTAGTTTATTTATTGTTCTTAATGTATTTAAAATGGGCAAATTCACTATTATCCATATGTGGATAATAGTAATTGTGCCCATTACTATACTGTATGTGTTAGGGGGGGGGGTTATTTCTTTATAAGTATGTATGTGTTTTGACATTAATTTGGGGGGGCACAGAATTGGTACACCAGGTGCGGGCCCCCGCCGGCCTACAGTATCATTGATGTGCATATACTGTATGTGTATGTTAGGGGGGTATAGGGGTTGTTGCTGTAATACATGTGTGTATATATATATATATATATATATATATATATATATATATATGCCCTTGACGAAGCCCAAGTGGAGAATCGCGTAGGGCAAACGCATTGACAGAGCAGTTGGAGACGTGCTGTGGACAGGTCTTATACACCGGAGCAGAGGCTGACTACAGTGGGAGACAGAGTCTCGCGAGAGCCGGAGCCGGAGCATGTGATGCGGAAGTGATTCCACACAGCTGCAGTGCAGAAAACCGGCGTCTTACGGACATAAGTGTGAGAGACCTAAACTCTCAACTGCCTGAATTCAATTCACAGCATGTGAATGGAATACCATTTGTTGTTTTTTAGATAGATTTTATTATAAGGTTTTATACTATTCTATTATTCCTACCCGCTCCCCCCCCCCCTCCCTGTGAGATTCATCCCTTGAAAGGTATCATCATCTCTCAGCAGACGGATGGTGATTCTGCAGTAGCTGTCTGGATTAACCTATGAAGCAGAAATAAAGAAGGCACACAGAGAAAATAAAGACCACCAATAGCAGAGTTCCTGAGTCCCATTGGGTGTCTCTCTCTCTCTCTCTCTCTCTCTCTCTCTCTCTCTCTCTCTCTCTCTCTCTCTCTCTCTCTCTCTCTCTCTCTCTCTTTCATAAAGATCAATAAAATCCCTCAGACAAGTGACTCATTCATAGAGTTAGCACAAACAAGCAGTACAATAATTATTTTACTCAGTGACTTAATGAGGATTTTCTGTTGAAATACAACGTCCATATCCTGTACACACCAGTGTCACAATTGCAACCTAGGACAGACTGCATCTTTAATTAGTGCCAAGTGCATTGTTATTCATATGTTTATACTGTACAGTATGTTTGTGTTTTAGTTTCCATTTATTTTATTAGTATCTGAGTAAAGGTTAAATTTTAATGGTCTACTGATTTATTCCACATTTCGTGAAGGGATTTAATCTCTCTTTTTTTTCTTGTATTTATATTTTGTTCCTTCAGTGCACTTTACCGTTTACAGTATTCTATATTTGATTACTAGGCTGTAACAAGAGCACCTTTGCCTTCCACCTTTCTCGCTTACCCACTGCTGGTTATAATTATTTTTAAAGCTCAGCAGTAATCCCCTGACCTCCGGAGAGACACGGTTCAAAATATATTTGTACTCCCTTTGACACATAAAAATAAAACAAAGATGGCAGCAGGTCACCATTAGAAAGTCACAACCTGACAATTTGGTTCCAAATATCAATTGAAATGATATTGTGTAATGGGATTATAACTGTGGTATAGGTATGCATAGGGATTGGAGGTCCCAAACTAGTGCTTCCCAGTACAAAACTAATCATCATGCGTTGAAAAAGAAAGGATATAATTCCATATAACAATGTAGCAAGGAAATGGAGCTGTATGACTATTCAGGTGCTGTTTGAGGGTATCATAAAAGGAAGTCTATAACACAGAGCCCCTTGATGAAGGAATATCTTGATCCATAAATGAGGTAAAACAGCACTGATGTGAGGGGGAGGAAATGGGGAAGCAATGGTTTGAAATGAAAAGAGTCCTGAATAGTATGCCACCCAACAGTTTTCCTCTATTTTATTCAAGCATACAGTAGGTATTGAAAATCCTTCTGTCAGACTTCACTGCAATATAACTTGAACGATATATGAAAGTTGCCCAATCACTTGAAGTGAATGGTGTACTCACTGCACCGATGTTTGAATCAACAGCAGAGTTCCTACAGCATGCGTGCCTCTTCGATTTGGAATCAGGTAAGATGAGTGAAGAGCAAAAGTGAGCAAGCTCCGGAAAGCACAGCAAAGTCTGCGAAGAAAACGGGAATCAGACTGAAGCCAACAAAAAAGGTAGGTTTTATTTCTGTGCCATGATTTCTTCACAACATGACTGTTTGGTACACAAAAATCCTTTTACGTGTTTCGCGCACCAGACGCTTTATCAATGAGTGATTTACCTTAAAAAAAACTTACTATAAGTACGCGCTGCAGAAGTACCGTCACACCTCCACTTAGACTCACAAGCCAATGGGGACCACCCACCGCCCCTGTTCAGATGAGAGCAATGAGTGAGATGGCAAAAAGGAAAGGAAAACGGACACTCACCCAGCCCGCACTGAAGTCAAAACATCAAAATGGCATTATAGGATAAAAAAAGTGTTTAACCGCTAGAAAAACATGAAAACAATTACACAAAAAATTAATAATGGGAAATAAACAAAAATTGTACCAACAACAAATAAATACCAAACAAAAAAATGCTGATTGTTCACAAAAGAATGCTCGTTCACTCAGGTTCTTCACTCATCTTATAACTGTGGTAGTTTGACTCTGAGATTGCAAACAGATTGCATTTATTCCATCATGCAATCTCCACAACTAGCAGGAAGAGACTAAGGAGCAGCTATACAAAGCTCTGTTAGGCTATTCATCGTAATTGTACTGTCGCGGCCCCTTTTAACCTCCAACATCCCCGAAAAAATTCGGGGATGTTTTCCGTCTCTCACCCGTTTCTCACGGACTTTTCCGCGCGGCCCGAAATCACCAGATAGCGCTAATAGCGCTAGACAATGAAAGCGCTTTGCGCTAGACAATGAAAGTGCCCGCAGGCGCCCAAAACTGCCGAAAACGTCCCGCATCTGCCCGCGATTTGCCCGCATCTGCCCGCGATCTGCCCGCGATTTTAAAAATCGAGGGGAAAAGGCCGCAAGAGGCTAAAGGCGGCCGCCACTGTACCAACATTATCACAGCGATACTCCTAACGCCTATCCACTAAGGAGATTAATGTCCCGATAACCTTGAGTTTACCAGTAATTTAACGTATCAGTAACTTTTGACGGATGTTAGACATACTGTACTCATATGCAAATCAGATTCTAATGAACCGTTAGCCTAACATCGCTGATCCATGAACCTCCGTTAATGTTAATGCCGGGAAATAGCATAACGGTAAATAGGTCACACCAAAATTGGCCATTAGTCACACCCAGACCATGATTATGCTAACATTGTTTCTTTGAGCCTATAATGATAAAGGGACATTAATAGTGGTATCCCAATATATTATTTGGTTTTGGCACTTATTGTAGCACTTTCCATTGAAAACGTAATATGTCACACCAAGATATATATTAAAAATGATATACCATTCAGAAACACATTAGTAAGTACATCTGAGACAGTACAATTTATGTTTTATAATTAACTGTTTAATGTTTTTAATTTGTGTAAAGTCCTTGTAGGATATGTTTATTATGATATATTATTATACAGTATATTGTGTATTAAAGTAGGTGTCCAAATAATTTACAATTTTTTTTTTAGAATAATTACAAAAAGGCAAATAGTGAACTAAACATTTATTAACAAGCACAGTTCAAGCACGGTGAAAGGGAAATAACTTAATACAACAAAATCTAATATAAACAAGGCCAGATAAAAAATTAACAAAATGTGAATGTATCTCTTTCTCTTTATGGCAGACAAGGGACAGAGTGACTAGGCCCCATTCGGTGTTGTCTCCCACACCTTAAAGGAGCTTGAGCCACATGTCCCCTAGGTGGACTAGGGGAAGGAGGAGGCAGTGGAGGAGTGGACATCATAGCAGATACCCCAGATGTAGGCAGTGATGCAGTAGATGCTGGAGTGAATGTTGTAGATGTTGGTTACCAGTTCTCCGTTACTTGCAGCACTGCCCATGAAAACCCATTGATTGCACCAGTTACAAGGGCTAAACTATTGCTAACATGTGTTGTATGTTGCCATATTAATCGAGTGATGACATTGTGGGTACTGGTGTGATAGATCCTGCTGAGTTGAAGTTTCATGTGATAGTATCCAGACCGTTGAATTAAAATTCATCATGATAAAGAGCTAACGCTTGAAACGCGCAGGTGTGGGCATTTTTCCCCTTGTATGCTGCTTTTCTCCATGTTGCTAATAAATTAGTCTTTTTCACTTTTGGGAACACTCTCCTTTTTTTGATCACTCATCTGTGGGGAGTAGTGTCGTGTCTTTTTTGCTTTTGCTATTTTGCCATTGAATTGAAATGAGCTGGTGCTCACATTGAAGTAGGGCTTCGTCCTACTTTGCAGCTTAATGAAGTACTGATGGAGGGAGACTAGTAGAAGGAGCAGGTGATATAGCTATGGGTGCAGCTGGTAAGGAAGCTGGTGTTCTCACAGGTGCTGGAGAAATGTACGCTCCTACAAGAACCGATGTCACTGTTATAATGACACTGTCAGTCCCTTCCAGGACTTCAGCAGGCCATCCCTTCAAGGAGGTTTCAAGGTCCACAGATGGGTGCCTGCTTGATGGTCCTTCAGAAAAGCTAAATAATTGACATAAATTATTGTCAATTAACATGCTTTGGATATACATGAATTATAAATATAATCCAAAATCCAAATCCAAAAAACAGCCGGCACTCCACTTGAAAGTAAACAAAGTTTGGTGCTTATCCCATAACATAATAATAGACCATACGATACCGGTTGAAGCACGACAGCAAGGGACAGCACGCAGGTAAGTTGATCACAAGTTCTTTGTATTGAAAAAGAGACACAAAAACCGACGTTTCAGTCCCCCAGTGGGACCTTTCTCAACTGCACCACCTTGAGAAAGGTCCCACTGGGGGACCGAAACGTCGGTTTTTGTGTCTCTTTTTCAATACAAAGAACTTGTGATCAACTTACCTGTGTGCTGTCCCTTGATGTCGTGCTTCAACCGGTATCGTATGGTCTATATATATATATATATATATATATATATATATATTAGAAAAACAAGAAGAGGAAAAGCGCCTGATCCTTGTGTAAAATCCAATAACAAAGTTTTAATGACATGAATCACGACAATTGCACACACAATTTGTCACTGCATATAAAGCATTGTATGGGTAAGCCCATGCGCCAACATATAGCCGAATCGCCATCTGTTTGCTCTGTCACATTAGACCTCACTGCTGCTGGTGTCACCCGGTATACAGTCCCTCCGGCAACCCGAAATTGCAGCCTGTGGTTCCTTGCAAACTTGATCTGTGTTACGTGCAATTCAGGGAACTCCTTCCCCTTCCTGACTTCTGGCGTTTCAGCTAATCCACCCCTGCAGCTCAATTAGACCACGTGACCCTAGAGAAAGGCAATCCAGTTGTGGGCACCCAATCACCCTAATTAATGATGTCATGATGATGGATGAAAAGCACTTTAATAGATACATTTAAAATAATGGCGTAATACAGCAACGATAGACGAACAATACCCAAATATTGCTCTGGGTATAAATTTACACTAATGTGAACCATTAGGGAATAAATAAGCCTATAAAACCAAACCAGTAATTAAATAGTCAAGATTACTTGGGGTGATTGAGTGCCCACAACTGGGTTTGCTTTCTCTTGTTATAGTATCTACCAATACCTAGCCCAGAGGTACACCTTCCCCCTCCCTACTCAGGCTGAGCACGGGTTACCTTTCCTGTATATGTGTGAATCAACAAACATTTGTTGGCGTGTTAAGATCCCTTCAATACGTGTTAATCAAAATGACTATATATTTAGTATTTACCATACTGTACAGTAAGTATAGTTAAAATAGTGTATTAATGTAATCTATTAGTGAATAGTTAACATTACTTTGGGGATAAAATAAACAAATCATTACTTTATACTTATTGTTCATTAACTGCAATATGTAAGATATAGCCTGCAGTATACCTGTAAAATATGAGATCTTAATTTTAAGGCTGTCATATCTAACTTATTGTGAGAACTACCCACCACATGTATGTGTGAGTGATAATACATTAGATTGATTTGCACTGTAAGGTCTGTTTTTACTTACCAGGCTGCTCTTTCTAATGATCCACAGTATCCCGCCATGGATGGAAGGCCTAGCACCTGGGAAGGTGACATGACTTCCACCATACGATCTTTGTAGTTTGAAAGAGTCAGATCTGGTTGAGAGCCCCCTCTTCTTTGCTGTGCCTGGGCAGTATGTTCAGACAGTTTTTTCTTAACCTTGCGCTTACTGTCTGCCCAGCATTTCATCAGCATATCCACGGTTCCAATTGCATTACCAAGGGCATTTATACTGGCTACGATAGTGCCCGAAATCCAATTCTTCTCGGCTGTGCTCTAAAAGCTTGGACTGGTTCTTCATCAACCCACATATGAGGATGTCTAACTCCTTATCAGTGAACATAATGTTCCTGATTGTTCCTGCTGCAACATCAGCAGCAACAGCAGTAGCTGAGGTGGAAGCCTCTTGTGCCATCTTGACACCTCTAAGGTCAGGCTAAAATAGCTTAACAGATTATCTATTACTAGTATATTTATTTGATTTTAATATGAGTATGAATGTAACATTAAAGTAACGCACATGCGTTAGCCGGCTGGTATGCATGTTACTTGGAACGCACATTATATTGTTCCCAATATGCAAGTGCATTGTATTGGTTAGCACGTCTCTGCACTGTGCACATATATTGCTACGAAGCAATTTTTGCTAACGGACATAACATTTTGCATATCATTAGCTTTGTGGATACCCGTTCAACTGAGGAGAAATGTTGTCAATTACCTATTTAGGTAATGTCACGTTATTTGCATTGATTAAACTGAACTTTGTGTATTTGCCCTTTAATGACTTATTCTATATCAGCCAAAGCGGCCCCCTTATTTTTACATAGGTTGGAAGCAAGGGGTCTCCGGAGCTGAACTGCATGAATTTCAGCTCTGTAGACTCCCTGATTTCCTTGATATTTACAGGCGAATGTGCAGCATCCCCTCCAGGAGAAGCAAGATTGCAGTTGAAATCTTCTGTATTACTTGTGCCAATATCGAGTGATGCAGAAATTGAAATACCAGGAAACAACCGGTGGCAGTTTTCTCGGTACGTATCTCAGGAACATGGGCGGAGTGGGGGGGATGTTGTGGGGGGTGGGGGGATGTTGTGGGGGGGAAGAAGGGCACATTAATCTTGTTCTGCTGTAGGGAACCCCTACTGTATTTCCCACCCATTTAAAAAAAAGGGGAAGAGAGAAAGAACGCAGAGCTGCTCTGTTAAGGAGATCAAGCAACATTAATAAAATAAGTTATTACTGTAGTAAAGTGTAATTAAATGCTCAGCAGCACAACAATAGAGGTACTTTATAGAACTAGTTATTATTATAGTTCATGACCTTGTATTTTAGTTATGTGTATTTTGTGTCCTAACCTAACCTGTAATTGAAGTAACTTTTTTTGCATTTTTTGTCCAAATTACAGTAAGTTTAATTTAAAAGCAATTCAAACTAGATCCACTTAGTCTAAAGCATTTATTTTAGGGATTGACCCTTTCCAATGAAAGAAAAAGAAACTGCAGATCCATAGCCAGCTACAACTCTAGCATGTACATTTTGGATACATTGGTTAAAACACTGTCAGCTCCACAGCCCATTTTCCATGATAAACCACAGCTGTGACTAATGGTAAAAATGTTGAAAACATAATAATGTTTTATTCAGTTACCTTAGGGAATTAATTAAACAATATTACTAATGACTTCCTAAGATTGATAATGAAAACAGTAGAATTAAAATTTGATGGTGTTTACTAATTATTCAAATATATTTTCATGAATAAAAACACCAATCCACCTACTAGGACGTCTATGCAGAATAATTAATTGTTTTTGAAAAGCGATAAATTATAGAATCTTCTGATTAGAATTTAGCATGTTTTGCATGTTGATGATCTAATCAAGGAAATTCAAATTCTGTCATGCAATGCACCCATCCTGCTAAATTCTAAAAAAAGACTTTAGCTTTTGTGTCAAGAAAGAATAGAAACTTTTACCCAGATATATAATACCACTTGAATGAGAAATTCACCGGTTTTATTACAATAATTTGTATATGCTTTAATTAGGAGTGAATATACAGTAGACTGTGATCATTTAATACACTAAAATGTAGGCAGAAACAATCAAACACAAATTGGAAAACTAAGGGCCTCATGCAGTAAGCGACGATTATGTGAAATCGGCAAGCTTATCGATTAGTCATGTTATTGGCATTTTTCCCTCTCCGTATGCAGTAAGTGCCGAATACATTCAAAATCAAGCCGAAAACAAATCCGCCCACTCTCACGATGATGAGCCGATCACACACAGGTGTATCGGCGTGCGTGGCGGGGTGCTGTTAGGTTGCACAATCACAAATCTTGCTGAATCAGGCGAAACAAGCATGTTTTTGATTGCGCGCCATATTTAAAGGCAACGTGTACTGCTAATCATTCTCTGTGTTGTTGGGAGTGAGAGAGAGAGAGAGACGCACAGAGCTGGACGATTGAAGATTTGCATATTGACTGAGAGACTTGTTGTGTATTGGGAGAGCTTTGTCCTTTGTTGTTTTGTTTACATCTTTGTCTTGTTTTATATGTGGAAGTGGGTCGTGTGATTGCCTGTACATTTCTTGTCTGTTTTTTGTGAGTGCTGGAAGTATGCCCGCAAAGCGTGGGAAGAGTGATGCTGGTGGGAGTGGGAGTGCTACTCGTGCGAGTACGCGTCGGAGTGAACGTTCTGTTCAGGGGAGTGATGTTGCTGGTGCACCGAGTGGTGTTGCTGGTAGTGGGAGTGCTGGTGCTGGGAGTGGGAGTGCTGTTGTTGGGAGTGGGAGTGCTGGTGCTGCGAGTGGTGTTGCTGGGAGTGGGAGTGCTGTTGTTGGGAGTGGGAGTGCTGGTGCTGCGAGTGGTGTTGCTGGGAGTGGGAGTGCTGTTGTTGGGAGTGGGAGTACTGTTGTTGGGAGTGGGAGTGCTGTTGCTGTGAGTGGGAGTGCTGGTGCTAGGAGTGTGAGTGCTGGTGCTAGGAGTGTGAGTGCTGGTGCTAGGAGTGGGAGTGCTGGTGCTAGGAGTGGGAGTGCTGGTGCTGGGAGTGCTGCTGGTGGCGCAGTTGCTGATGGGGTGTCTGGTGGTGGCGTGCTTGCTGGTGGCCAGCTTTTGGAGGCTCTTCCATTGGAAGAAGGAGAGTCCAGTCAGCACCAGCCAAGCTCTGACCCTAAACCTGCTCGGAAGAAACGTGTGGAGAAGCCACGTAATCCTCGCTTCAATGACCAGGAAAATAGGGCTCTTGTCACTGGCATTCTGGAGCACTATGACAGTCTCTATGGACATTTAGTAGGTAAGTGTACCTTTACATTTATTATTCAAATACATGTGATCCTAGGTCATCTGAGTTTTGTTCATATGCAAATATGGGTACACAATATCTTTCTATGTTCATTAGTGTGGAAACACAGCTTTTTATCATGCCTTACAAGGACAAATAAACACAGGCAGTCAATTTTCCAGAACTGCATACAATATGAATGCAACCTTGCTTACATGTATAGGTTTAGTAGTGAATGCTCATGTGCTTCACATATTACACATAAAACAGCATGTTTGCTATCTCTTGGAACAGCTAGCAGTGTAGGAAACTGGTGCTTATATTATTATTAATTTACCTCATATCTTTTATATGTTTTTCAAGGGCGGACAAGTGGAGCAAGCAAAAAAGAAATGTGGGACACAATAGTCATTGGTGTCAATGCCTGTGGGAATAGTGTCAGGGACAAGTATCATTGTCGGAAAAGATTTGATGATATTAGGTCCAAATTGAAAAAGAAAATACAAGACCAACGCGTGCATGCTACTGGCACTGGAGGTGGGCCCACACCACAACGTCTCATATTGACTCCATTGGAGGAGCTGCTTCGGCCAAAATTACTTACCGTCGTCGTGGAAGGCTTGGCTGGTGACCGTGACATTGGAATTTATCCGTCACAATTTCCAGCAGGTGATAAATATTACTGTACTAGGCGTGTCGTTGCTTACAGTTATTTTGCATATTTACACTGCTTTTTATACTGTCTTCACAATATAAGCATACCTGCATCTATATATGTATATGTCTGATTCTGTATATATATATCTCAAAATAGACATATATGTAGTAGTCCTACTAAAAGCAGTAACTAATATAGCACGTGCCATTGCGTGCTCATTTACATGTGAATTCCCAAAATGCATAGCTGCAGTGGAAGCAATTGATGGTGGGCGAAGATGGGGAACAACAGGGTAGTACACATGTGTAACACATGTTCATGAGAAATTATTAGTAGCTACAGGTACAGAACAGAAATATGTATCATATTATTGTGTATTTTATTGATTTTACTCCGACAAACATGACATTACTGCCTATTTTAAGCATGCATCAAAGAAATTGCATGTAACGGCCTACAAACATCACTGGCACTAACACATCTATAGTTGCTTATGAAAAGGTCCATTTTTGCTTTATGTCATATACAGACAGCATAATGAGGCACACGTATCATATGTTATGTCATTGTTTTCATAACTTAAACACTGCAGATGACTACTTAGCTCATCTACCATTGTGTTAAAGCAGCTGCAATTAATATCTCATCACAGCATACACTTCAACAGAGGGGGTGGGGTTCAGCACACACACTAATTACAGCCTCATTTCACGGTCAACTTAGTTCACACCATTTTCACCTGTTTCAAGTAATTGAAAGGTGTGGCTGATTAGGCTTTTTGGGGAAGGGAATACCTTTCTTACAACCTGAATAGCACAACTGAAGTTAATCACACTCATTTGAAAGCTTAACTCTAGCTACTAAATGCCCCAACAACTCATTACTTATCAAAGCGTACGTCACACATTAGTTCACTCATATCTATAGTTGAACTACTATGAAAGACACATTATCACACACTGCATGTGTTGTCTTGTTGAGTCACAGCCACATTCAGGTGTGCCACATCTTCGATTAATGTACCACACATATCCTCTACCAAAAACAACACTTTTTGCAATATGACCACCTTCATGATAACCATTGTGAATGGTCATCTCATGATAGTTATGTACATTATGATACTGATATCACTACACAACATATGATTTTTATGTACTAATTTAATCTATTTATCCTCACGCATTACTGCAGAAACATAGTATGTTGTATGTTAGGGAACTCAAAACTTCTAAGTACACAGGCATGTACAGTGTTATTACAACTATTTATGTTCACTTTCACACACATTTTCGGTTAAGGAACTGATGTTGTTAGTTAATCATAAATACAGAACATACAATAAGTGTTTGTTCAATATTTACACATGTAAATGTAAAACTTATGTTATTGTTATATATAGTTGCCCCTGGAGGACATGTGTCACCTGAGATGGAACAAGTGTCTTCACCT
Source organism: Ascaphus truei (assembly GCF_040206685.1). Classification (NCBI taxonomy): domain Eukaryota; kingdom Metazoa; phylum Chordata; class Amphibia; order Anura; family Ascaphidae; genus Ascaphus; species Ascaphus truei. The sequence continues at coordinate 320,634,185 of NC_134486.1, forward strand.
GGGTCAGCCAGCTCAACACAACTAGAAGGTGAGTGTATCATTTGCTGGCCATATAATATGTGCTCTTCTATATGTTATGTTGTCATGTTCATTATTTGTTTTGCACATCTTCTTTAAATAGGATTACTTAGTGTCAGTGCAAATTAAGTGTAAGGCAACATGTATTGTGTTAGTGATGTGAACTATCATGTAGGACTTCTGAGTTTAGAGCAACTTTTCATTCATTCATATTTCATACTGAGTCCAAACATTATTCGTAAGTCAAGGTAGTTTTTAATGTGAGGTTATAAAACGTATGCTAACATGTTAGGTGTTACTTAGGACACAGTACAATTACATAGTAACACAGCATACATTAACATGCCATTTAATAATGTGTACATTTCTTTTTAGAACATCATGGTGATGAGGATGATGAGTATGATGAGGATGACGCCGCAGAAGAGACTGAAATACAATCATGTGACCATGAAGAGGTGCCAATAGAAACTGTTGTACCGCCAAATCGTCCATCAACTTCCACATACGATGCAATTGTAGCTTCAGAGGGAAAAATAGTGGACGCAGAAAATCGTCGCCATTCAGACATGATGACAGTGCTGGAAAGGATGATTGGACTGCAGGAAGAAACAGTATCACAATTGGCACATCTCCACAGAGTCTTCATTGAAGTGCCTAAACAGTTGCAAAAAATCAACACCTCATTCGAAGCATTAGTTGTTCAGCAAACCCAAGCTAATTACTTGAGAATGACTAATGTACCCCAATTCAACACCTCACAGGCTGGATCATTATATGCTGGCAACTTCTCACCACATTCATCTGATCTTCAGTCACCAGGTCCCAATGTTACCGGTCAAGTAGCACACATTGGTGTGCATGTTCCTGACGACATCCTACCGCTGCCATCTGTACTACATCAGCAGCTGACACCTACAAAGGAGGCCACAAAAACAAAACACAAGCAGTTACTACTGACCAGTTTTTGGTCAAAAACAAAAAAAGACTCACATGAAACAGACCGACCATCACTTGTGCAGTGTCTACCAACTTGCTCACATGTGTCAGTGGGCACAAGCTCTGTCGGTGAGTCACTTGCCACAAGCCCTGTCCGTGAACAGTCAGTACCCACAAGCCCTGTAGGTGAGTCACTGCCCAAAAGCCCTGTAGGTGAATCGCTGCCCAAAAGCCCTGTAGGTGAATCGCTGCCCAAAAGCCCTGTAGGTGAATCGCTGCCCAAAAGCCCTGTAGGTGAATCGCTGCCCAAAAGCCCTGTAGGTGAATCACTGCCCAAAAGCCCTGTAGGTGAGTCACTGGCCACAAGCCCTGTAGGTGAGTCACTGGCCACAAGCCCTGCCCGTGAAGTGCCAGAGGCCACTCAAAGTGGCTCTGTTGTGCCTAAAGTTGGTGGCAAAAGAAAAAGGAAAATTCAAGAGACAACAAGCAGGCCTGTTACTCGCTCGCAAAAGGAACAAAAAAAATAAATGTTATAATTCAGAAAATATGTCTTTGGCCTTGTTTTGTTGACTTCAGATTATCTAATTACTATTGTATGTATGCTGAAGACTGTGTTGTTTCCAAACTTTCAACTATGTTCTTGTACACGTGAAGTTTTGGAAATGTTAACACTCATAATTAATTGTGTTATAAATATTTATGTTTTAATCGTCTGTTCAGTAATGGTCCACCAGGAGCCAGTTGCTAAGTTTAGAGAAGCTGCCATTGACTTTGCAGCAAAACATTGCATTTGGGTGTGTTAATTGATGTAAGAATTGCATATGCATATTAGTCACATGCAATTATAAAAACACCTAAGTAACTGCAAACATCTTTCTTGTACGTGTACAGCACGATTAAGTGTAAATTATTACTTACCTTTGCCTTGCTTGGCCATTGTAATTTTGTCCTTTAATCATTTGTGTGTTCTTGTTTCAATAACATCTCAGAATGTATAATAATATATATACACACACACACACACACACACTGAGTGTGTGTGTGTGTGTGTGTGTATATATATATACATTTTATAAAATGCCAATAGACTCATAAGTCTTTATTCCCTGATGAAGAGACCCTTTGTGGTTTCGAAACGCGTAGGATTGATGACATTTGCGAACCCTCTACATCCCAGCACTCCCAGAGAACTGATCCGGTGTCCTGCAGACTTGCGACGAAGTCTCGCGATCTTGTGACGTCACAGACCCGGAAGAAGCTCTCGACCAGGACGCAAAACCGCGTGTACTCCGCTGCTCCGTTATACACGAGATTTATGCAGTGACGGGCACAACGCATATAAGCGGAGGTCTTTTTCTGGACTGCTGAAGCTGCACTAGCCTTTCCCTAAGGCGAGAGGCCAAAACACCAGCGTTTGGAGTGGAGATTTTCCAGGCCCTACATCGAGGTTGTTGGAGTGAGAAGGAGAGAGCCACGAGACCATCACAGGCGTCCGTTGGTGCTTGGGTAACAATAACCCTGAAATGCTTGTTTAAATTTTGTTTTATGTACGCACATTACTTACCTTCTTATTTTGGTTACTAAAGATATCATTTAATGCACTATGAGCGTTGTGCGCTGTGTTTCTTGTTTTTTTGTGTGCATTTAGGGGGGACCAGAGCCATCCCTGGTGTCACAGCTGCAGACGCTCCATAAATTTTCATACTATACACAAGGTCACCTATTTAATTGTATCACATTCATCACGTTATTTATATATTGTTGTTGCGCACTTTTCTTTTGTTCACCTATTTCACAAATCCAATTGGCGTTTGAAATAAGGAGTCAAAGTAGTTAGTTTTGTTGACCTTGACAAGGAAAAACAGGAGTTTGTTAGCCATTCAGCACATTCATTTTGATGAGCAAATAACACAGACCTGCACACAGCTTTTGTGCTACTCAGACATGGCTGATGAATTCGTTAACAATATTAATCCCCTTTTAGGGTATAAGTACATGATCTGTGAAGCCATCTTGAACAGTCGCGGACAGAAAGCAAGCACACGCCAAATCGATGATTTCATTCGAGCAAAATATCCTTATTACCAAGACCGTAAGCATGCACGGAATTTTAATTCCTCAATAAGATTCACTTTATCAAGTAATGACTTTTTTGAACGTGACCAGGATAAGCTACAACACACCTATGGTTTCTGGAAGATTGCCCCGGAAAAACAATTTCTCCTGAAAGACGGCACTTATATTGTCGTGAAAGGCATATTTATTCCTAATGGCAATAGCAATGTATCCGCTACTACTGATCCGTTTGAATCGATACGTGCTGCAATATCTGCAGCCTCCATTCCTGAAACCCACATTGTACAAGAACAAAAGTACTATGATTATGTACCAAGCCTTTCAGCTGAAAATGCATTGGAATGGGAACCCGAAGAAATGAACCTACCTCCCGACCAATTATTTGAAGAAAGCAGTGGCGATTCCTATGAGCGCATCCTGGAGGAGATATGTGTCATACTGGATTCAGCGGTTGGGTCAAGCGTGGATGAAAATGCCTTGCATTTCTGGAGCGACCAGTTGCAGCCAGGCGAAGAGTTAATTCTAGAAGAATGGTAAATATAACAATCGTTATGCGTTGACTCTGCGTTTAAATTTTTTTTTTTTTTGTAACCACCATTTTCACTTTCAATGCGTGGATACAGCGTAACATTGCAGACTGCATAACATGTAGCGATCACAAACAAATTGTTTCCTAATACAATATAGTAGAACCTGAAAGAGTAGTACACATTGCTGACGGAATAAATATACGTACTTTCCTATCCCTTTAAACATATTAGCAACATTTTTCCATTACTCTAACACATACCTGTTTTGTTATCATGCAACATCTACAACATTGAAAACCGGGTCCACCACGTATGACGTGGGACCCTTGTCATGGGCCAAGGCGTCCTTAAAAAGGATTACTGATGTAAGTCCCGCCCCCAAGCGACGTGCGCGCCTCAAAGCCTATTGGCTGTCATGTTTTGTTATAGTAACGGTAACTGCAGTGTGTGATGCGTGCGGCTCAGTGTTTGTAGGCGTACCCTGGGCGTTAGCCGAATGTTAATTGAGTGGGAGGAGTGTTAGCGTGCGTTTCACGCTGGCTTAACATGACGTCACACGTATTGCATTTGCGCATTGTGTTATCGGCCGTGCTTTCTGTTCAAACACGTCTGTTTAAAAAGAATACAGATGTACTCGTTTAGAACGAATGTAGTTTCGTCTTCATTGTATTTGAAATAAAGATGTTATGTTTACTGGTATTTTCAACATGTATTGAACGCACAACGTACGCTTTGTTTTGCGCATGCGCTAACAGTTAGTGGAGCCAAGCGTGAAGTGCGTGCGCACACAAAGATGTGCGCGCACATCTTTCAGTATACAGGCAACGTTCACTTCTTATACATAGTTATGCCTGCTACAAATTTAAAGAAACATTACATACTGATGAACAGTTTTACTTCTAACATATAAGTGAGTGACGTGTGTATCTACACAATCATATAGAGCTGCGTAACGCGTTGTCACGGATGCATATCTAGTAAGGTGCCATCTTTGACCATCATGTGTTTGCTGTATTTCAGATATGTCGGGGAAGATACAATCGGATCAATGTATGATTTCAGAAGAGTCTACCTTTATATGAGATGATTGTGAGGAGGAGCCACCGACTACTATACTACATATGGAACTAATTTTATATTGCTTGCAGCGCTTATTAACAAAAAAGTAAAAATGTGATACCCTTATGCCTATATTGCATAAGCACTTAATTAACATAATGATGTTGCAAAAGAGTGCCTCATGAATTTTTATTGAGTGTTCTTTAATGACTACTAACATTTTATGACATGGTGTGTTTTATATATAACAACCATTCCCACTCTGCTAACACATTTGTGTATTCTAATATGTAATGGAACGTATGACTGTCGAAACTATGTAACAATAATAATAATAATATGAGCATGTTCATGTATAGGGCTGCTAGTTGTACGCAGCGATTTACAGACACATGTTTCAGCCTGAGGTCCCTGGCCCGTGGAACGTACAAATGTTTTTTTGCCGCATGAGGCACAGGGAGATAAAGTGACTTGGCCAAGGTCACAAGGAGCCCACACCGGGAATTGAACCAGACTCCCCTGCTTCAAACTATCAGTGCCAGTGTGTGTCTTTACTCAGTGAGCCACTCCTTCTCCCAATGTAAAGGACACTTACAACCAAGTAGCCATTTATTTTTAAAATCTCTTGTTACATGGGTATGTAGATAAAATGGTTTGGGACTGTAGCAAATAATGTTACTGGCCAGATGTTATGGTCCCCTCCAATGCATGATGTTCTGAATATGACATCACCATCATGTTATGAAGTACGTTTCTGTGTATATTTCATTAACCTAACTAACTATAGTTTACTGTGTTTATTAATCGTTTAGAAATACATAGTATAGTCAATATGATGATATAAGCTACCATAATAAAGCTGGTGTTATCATTTGTCGGTGTTATACATGGATCCTACACCAATTGATACACACACAAACAGTTGTCTTAAAAAGTGTGTCTATGCTAGTGATGAATGTGCTCCCGTAAGTAAACAAATAAGTACAGTTATCCCCTTTTCTCCAAACACCTCTATATTACATTAATGGAAATTATAAGGAAACATACATAAAATGTGATGAAATGTGAGTAATCATTTTGTAATACAATGCACATGAAACCTCAAGAGTAGCTAAATGCATATACATGATACAGAAAGTACATATATGTAACATTTGTGTTTAAACCAATATGTTGGGTTTTTAGTTCCAATAATTATAGGAAGATTGAGGTAGCCACATCTTATGAGAGATGTCAGCAAATATACATACCATGATCAGTCATACTGCAAATATACCTATAATGCAAAGGAACAATATATAAATTGCAAACATTGACATGCCATCTTCAGTACCGTAAAGAATACATCAAAGTGTGTATTTGGTGTTAAATGTGAAACACCATGTATATTTAATGACATTCAAAATGTAAATCAGCCTGGTGTACACATCATCTGGATGTACATGTTACACTGCACCAATAACATTGTATGTAAGCATACTAGAAGCATGAATGATTATGGGCATAATATGTGTTTTGTCTTAGCATAAGGAATAACACAATGCTAAAATATTATTGCTTTGTTACCCAAGTTGTATTCACATACACACAACTAAAGTACAATTGAAGAGGGATTATATAACCTGTGCAACAATAACATACCGGTGCCACATCCCTTTGTGCACACAGCAGAGAAAAGAAAGGTGTGCAACCCATATTCATCTGTGTCCTAACAGAAGGTTATATAAAGAAACATTATTGTTAATATAACATAATTAAACTATAAAAGTAGTACTAGGAACATATGAGTTTGTACTTACAAGAAAAAAATGAATTGATGAGATTCTGGCGTGTCTGGCCACCACTGGCTGTTTGTTCATTTTCAGCAGCTACATGGGTGGGATGCTCGTCTACCAAAGCCTCAGCTAGGTCTGACTGTACATTGTGCCTGAGTGCAACATTGTGCAAAATGCAACAGGCAAGGATAATATCAGACACTTTTTGAGGCTTGTATAGAAGAGCCCCACCAGTTCTGTCCAGACACCTAAACCTGGTCTTGAGTAGGCCAAATGTCCTCTCTATAACAGATCTTGTAGATATATGTGCTGCATTGTACCTCTCCTCTGCTTCAGTTTGAGGGTTTAGCACCGGAGTCAAGAGCCACGGCCTAATTCCGTATCCTGAGTCACCTATAATGAATGGAGCACACATAAGCTGACATTAGTGATCAAATTGTACAATGCCAACATTCCTAAATCAAAATGTGTTTTGTGTTAGAACATGTACACTGGCGACACACTTTATTCGAGCTCGGCTAGTCCAACGAATTCGGGTATACCCGGGTGTATTGAGGTTTGTGACTGTTTTCTGCCCGAGTGCATTGAGGTATTTCCCAGGCAAGGATTGAAGCATTTTATTCCCGCTGGCTGCAATACTGCACAGTATATATATATATACTGCATTACAATTCATGAATTTATGCCATCTGGTAGACACGCGAAGCATTGCAGCCTATTAAATCCTAATCATTATCATTTAACAGATCAGCCGCCCATCAGCCAGGCATGAACCCAGGCTGGGAAGGCAAACGCAACGGGGCTTGTCAGAGGTGAGGAGCGGCGCATTCCAGGTATCTGCCAGGTACATACTGGGTATTTGCTCGAATAAAGTGTGTCGGTGCAGTAAATGTGTACTCACCCAGCAGCCAACCAGGTTCAAAATGTCCCTCTTCGAACGCATGGAAGACTGAAGAGCTCCTCAGGATAGAGGAATCGTGACTGGAACCAGGGAACTTGGGTACCACATGCATTATCCTCATCGTGGCATCACATACCACCTGTACATTGAGTGAATGGTAGTGCTTCCGATTGCGGTACACATGCTCACTCTGACTAGGTGCAATCAAAGCAACATGTGTGCAATCGATTGCACCCAGCACAGATGGTATCCCTGCTATATTATAAAAGCCAGTCCTGACTTCCAGCCACTCTGTTGCCTCTGTAGGAAAATGAATATAATTCCTAGAGCGTCTATTGAGTGCATAGAGAAACTGGGACAAGGCCCGCGAGAATGTAGATTGCGAGACCCCGCCCACTATGCCCACAGTTGTCTGGTATGACGCGGAAGCAAGATAATGTAATGAGCACAGCATTTTAACAAGCCCAGGGACTGCACGACCTCTGGCTGTGAAAAAATCTAAATCCCCCCTTATCTCCTCATAAAGAGATAAGATTGCTGCTGAACTCAAACGATAGCGACTTACAATCTCCTCCTCACTCATCCCATCTAACAGGGTTCTCTCCCTGTACAGACGCGGACGAGGCACAAGTTGTCTCCTCTGTCTTCTCCTCTGATCTCCTGTCCCTCTACCTGTCCCTCGGCCTGTCCCTCTCCCTGTCCCTGTCGTATCCGCGTCACTGTCACTGTCCCTCGGTGTGTCCCTACCTTGCCCTATATCATTCTCTTGATCAGCAAGCATGTCATAGAAAAGAATGTTCCTGCGTCTCCTAAACATTCGCAACATTTTGAAATGAGTAGCTGTGAATGAGCAGGTAATGTGCGTCCTTTAAATAGGTATGTGATGATGTCAGGTGACATAGTAAAATGCAAGGTGTTACATTAACATAATAAAGTACTTCTGTGGCAAGCTGTGTGCACTTGTTGTTCTAAGTATTTGTTGTGTGTATTCTGCAGGGAATGATGATATTTGGCAATGATGTGACGTGAAGCTTTGTACAAAGATTGCTTGCAAATAAATAGTTGCATGTGCAATGCATGTAACACTTGTGAACGCAAGAGTCAGTCATGTAATGAGACAAAAAGGCTGAGATTGACGTGGGAAAAGTTTTGTGTAACATGTGTAATTAGCCATGTTATTGTCACATGTTGCCAACAATGAATAGTCGTGTGCATATGCATGCATTTCTGTAAGGAGGATAGTTGCTATAGAATGAGTTTACAAGGTGTCCCAATGATGAATTACTGTACATGTGTGTATAAGTTAGGTTGAAGTGCTTGTAATGCAACGGTTACAATGTAAACATGCAATGTGATTGAGCGTCCAATAAGTGACGTCATGAAAATAGGGAGGACCCAAACGTAGATGTAAACATGAGAATTTAGATGTACATGAAGGTTTAAAGATGCGTGACACATTACAAGCATTGTGTAATGTAAAGGAACATGAATATACGGTGTATGTGTGACATGTGTGACATGTGTGACATGTGTGACATCATGTAAATAATTGTCGCTGAGTTGAGTAAAATGTGTGATATGATGTGAGGTTCTCCTTTAAGAGTGTAGTATAGTATTTTCCCTTGCCACATTATCACATGATGAGTAATGTGACCCGCAAATGCTGAAAACATGTAAAAGTCGAATGTTATGCAAATAAGACACATCAGCTGTGACACAATGCAGGGAATGCCCCCACACTGTAATGCAAATCCCCCTTGTATTGTGAGCAATGAAACGTAAACAGTACTATACTGTTATACGTCCCCGCTCCATTGACTTCCATTGATGTACAGAAGATTTTTTTTTTCTAAGTGCCGTTCCGGCAGCCTTAGCGATCGTTCTCCCGTCCAAAATGCCAACTTTAGTTGGCGGGAGAAATCGGCCATAACATCTCAATTTCGTAGTGCCGATCAGCCCCGATAAGCTGTTTTTTTTTGTTGAATCCAGCCGATTTAAAAAAGTGGCGATCAGTGTCGAAAACAGGCTTATCGGCAGGCGACTGGCCATAACCAAATTATCGGCTCCGAAACCTGGCGATATGAAGCACTTATCGGCGCTTACTGAATCTCAAACCCAATTTTGGCTATAAAATGGCCATATTTCCCTTATCAACGCTTACTGCATGAGGCCCTAAGACTTATTACGCAATAATTCAATATAGATTCATCTATATAATTCATGACAGACCTTTTCCCTTGTAATGTGGTGCAGTAATTATCTTTGACACGCACAACAAATTATATTTATTCTCATGAAAATACAATTTATGTTAAGCGGAAATGTTTATCTCTGCATTAAAATAATGACCCTTTAATGGTTTGTTTAGTAATCATTGCATTTTGCCAAATCCCTCGCACATAATTTGGCCAGTGCTTTGATCTTGGTCCATCTCCTGTGACTATTGTTGCTGCTGCATAGGCTGTAGACTAATTGGTCATGGCATGGGCATCTTTCTACAGTGTGATGCCCACACCACGTTACAGTCTCTTTTAGTCCCAATACAAGGCAGGAAACACTGTAATTCTCTATATGGGGTTATTTACAGGGATTAAATCATACACCAACAGGCCCACCGTCCCTTTAAATCAAAACAACACATAAAAATAACACCTATTCCCTTGAGGGAAAACGGACTACACCATAGCTTTAGCCCTCATTAACTCACTAACTGGGTGGCTAGCTAAACTGGTTCCCACCCCAAAATAGGTAGTATTATATTTAACATAAATAGTCTCTGTACACAGCAATAAAAGGGGTTTGCTTATCTGTATGTCCAGGTTTTTAGCAGACATCCCCGCTTAAGTGCGGCCTTGCATCCTTTCTTCCTAGGGGAACTCAGCCCCACGTGAGCTCAGAGAAACTCTCCTCTGTAAATGCCAAGGACCGGATATCCCTACTTCAGCATGGTCTGCTGTCCTTCTTCTTTCCTCTGGGATTCAAACCCAGGCAGTCCCAGCGGACTCCGCGATCACCATCCAGTGGGTCCGAGGAACTGTGCCAGCCTTTTTGCTGGGGAGCACTTCTCTGTCCCCCTCTCTGGGACAGCAATCTCTCACACTGTGACTCTCAGCATTCTCTCTCTGTGTTTGTCTTAAACACTTCCTTGTTCACTCAAGGAGTCCATTCTGATTAATTATGCAGCAGCTGCTGTTGAGTTCCCTAGGGAGATTAACTCTATGTGTTGAAAAAGTCTTATAGCTGCCCTATTCCAGCACCTAGAGGACCATGATGGTATCACAACAGATTTAGGGCCCTATGTACTAAGCAGCGATTAGCCACTTATCGCCACCTTATCGCTAAAAAAGTCTACTGCTATTCAGTAAGCCCTGATAAGTCGGCGATAGGAAAGCTTATCGGCAATTTTTTTTGTCGAAGAAAAAAAAATCGCCAAACGCGTGCTGATAAACTGCTTATCGCCACTTATCGCCAGTTTTTCAAACTCGTGCTATTATAGTTGCCCAGATAAACTTATCGCAGCTCTAGAGTTGAGATTTCCTCTCAAAATCTTCTCGCCAGGAAAAGTTGGCAACAGGGTGGTGAAAAGCTGCCAAAAAAGCGACGAGATGGGACTTAGAAAAAATAATACATTTTTCCTGCATCGGATTGATGCCGTGAGGCTCCAGAGCTGATAGCATTAATATCAGCACCGGAGACCCCCAGCATCAAACTGATGGAATAAAAATGCATTTACAGTCAACTTCATTACCTTAGCGGCTAACCGCTAGAGGGGGTGAGTGAAGTTGGTTCTTGGCTCTCATTCAGCCCCTCTGCCCCCAACAAACATTACAATATGTACAAAACCAAAATACACAACTCACCCGCTGTGCCTCCACATAGAACCAGATTAATTTGTTGATACACAGGATTGATACTAGAGGCTGGCGTGTGTCCATGGGCCTCCAGGTGGTCCCCGCAGGTGTCCATGGGCCCTCGGATGGTTCCCACGGGTGTCTGTGGGCCCTCGGTGGTCCCTGTGGGTGTCTGGGGGTCCTCAGGTGGTCCTGTGTGTATCCGCTGGCCTGTGGTACCAATCCTGTATCAAAAAATACAATTTGGAATACATAGCAATAAATACACTTCTCCCCCACCCCCAAACACATACAGTACAGTAATGGGCAAAATAACTATTATCCAGATATGGATAATAGCTCATATGCCCATTATTAAATCAAACATTAACCAGCCAGCATAAATAAAGTAAATAAACCTTTCTACTTACCCCTGCCATCATGAATGATGTCCTCGTAAGCATACTGCAGAGCCAGGTCCTCTGTTGCCAGAAATAATACATACAAAAATACAATCTAATGGCCCCTATCCCCTTAATCATCTTAACGGTTTTTAACCGTTAAAGTAATTAAGGGGTTTATACACCCTCCCCTGTTACCCACCCGGGAGGCCTAACCACACACCCCAGACCCACTATACCCACCCTGTACCTATTGATTGGCAGAGTGGTACATTGTAACAGTCAATGGTCACCCTAATAAAAAGACATGAAGTCCCCAAATACACACTAATTAAACATACACAAATATCTAAACACCACAATTCAATAAATAAAAGCACTAGCCAACAAAATCAATTAATAAAAGCACTAAACAACAAAACAAATAAATAGTAACCAACAAAGCAATTAATTAATAAAACCACTAGCCAACACATCAATTCAAGCAAGGAGCCCACAAAATAATTCATTAATTAAAAAGGCTAATCAATAGAAAAAATACCTGAATACAAGCCATCCAAACTACAGACTATTTAATCCAAACCATAAAGAGAAATAGAAAAAATAACACTCAATAGAAAACAAGCATTTGCCACCCCCCCCTTTTTTATCTGTTATATGTTTTGTTAATTCTTAATTTGCATGAAAAAATGCTTGTCATGATAGAGAGGATTTGGCCCGGGATTAAAGGGGTTACACCCCATTTGGCCACCCTCTACTCTCACCTGGAATGCAAGGGGTTAACTGGACTGAGGTCCAGTAATGTGTTTTTTACCTTGCTTCAGTATCCAAATCTTTATCCCTGTATAAATGTATTGTGTTATCCTGGTGTTTGCACTCACACACACACTAGGGTTGATGCGGGAGGGAAGGGGTTAATGTTAATTTAGTGATTATAGCCCTTTGTTCCCTTTTCCCTCCTTTTCAGGCTCCATTTTGCAGCCGTCCATAGGTCGCCATTGAGCCTCAATGCTTTCTAATGGCAGAAGTAGCGGTTTTGGACCTGTTTTCCAGCGACGACCAGCAGGTGGCGTCCGAGAGGAGGAGCGGCGGTTTCCCATTGTAAGTCAATGGGCTCATTGACTTCAATGGAGATTCCTCAACACCGGCCTCGAGGAACAGGTTGGCTGCCATCCAAACCGCAGACCGCAAAAGCGGATGCAATGTCTTTGAAAAGAGTTTAATCACTTCGGTCAAGTTCAAAGACAATTGGCATGGGAATCTTAAGTTCTAGGGCCCCTGGGAATAAAGTTATTTTTGTCCCTAGCTCCTAGGAACCCCCACACACGACCCACACCGGGTCCAGGAATGAGAGACCCCCGCAAGGGGTCGAGCGTAGAAGGAGGGTCGCGCCATTGACTTCAATGGCGGAGCGGCATTCCCATTGAATCTAATGGCGGCGTGCGCCATGCATTGTCTATGGTGCCGCCGGCCATTGATTCCAATGGGGAAAAGCGCGTGGCGTAAAAACGACTAAGTGTGAAATGATAAAAAGTGTAAGTCCATATCTCCGGTTCTGGAATGACCAGGGGGATGGGATTTGTGTGGCATGTAGCCCAGGTTCCGGCTTTAATGCATGACCCTTCCCAGCCCCCCTCCGACCAACCAGACGGAGTGTGGACGAATGTAAAGATTGGTGTTTTTTTCTCATAGACTTCAATGGCGGCGGTTTCTCCATTGAAAGTCTATGGCGGGAAACTCCATTGACTACAACGGCGGAGTTGCTCTATTGAAACCCATGGCGGCGGAGCCCGTTGTTTTCAATGGGGATTTAGTGAAAAGCTGAGATTTCTTATTAGTGGAGATTTTTATAATAAAATATGAAACGGTTTATGTGGTATTTGTATAACTCCGGTTCCGAAGGTCGCAGCGGCTGAATCTTGGACCCTATAGTGTACCACTTCCGGCATTAAGGTCTGGAAAGTTTGGACCCACTGGACCTACCAGAACCGGGTATTTTAATATGTGTAGGTATTAAAGTGTATCTGGGATTTTGGATCTGCTCTGAAAAATGCAGACTCCATCTGCTATGCTAAATAGGGCATGAAGGGCATCCTGAGGAATTAGCATAGCCCGGTGATCAAAAGCTAACTGTCCTGATTGTTTATACTAAGGGCAGGAACAAAGGGACTGAGTGTTTTTAAGTGTCAGTCTTCACATTTACAAGGGAAGCCAAAATCTCCTTCAAAGAGATTTTTCTTGCCAACTCAGTGCCTTGGTTGTAAGAGAGGGGGTTGAAATGGTATTTAAACCAGAGTCAGCCCTTACTCAAATGTCTTCATGCATGGTCTTCATGATCTTCATGTATTGTCATGATGTCTACATCTGAATCTGAATTATGGAAGAAATGGCCCATCCTGTATCCTGGTGGCTTTCTTGTCCTAACCTTTAAGTAAGTGCTATATTTTGTTTGTTATTTGTATATCTTGTTGTGTTCACCTTTTTCAAGGAATAAATTATATTTTATCATATCTAAGCCTCGTCCAGTTCAACCCAGATATATGTGTGTATTATTAATAGACTGTCACAAAGTTACTGTCACAATGCTCAATAAAAATTTAAGTAATAAAAAAAAAATGCATTGGCTGTCACTGTATTTATCTGTACCCTAAATGGACACAGATTAATACATTAGAAGTCAATGGGCAATGAAAAACCTTAAAAAAATGAAATGCAATAAAAAAAAACGTAAAAAAAAAATAACAACACACATTCAATATTTTACTTACCTTTAGAAGCATTGGCCCTCCAAATCCAGGTGTATCAGGAATCTCTTGTACCGTGACATCATCAAACTCAATCCAACGCCATCCACCTTGAAGATCCAGAACAGGTAACAAATCCTTGTTTCTTTGATCTTCTATCACCTTCTTCTTCTTCATCTGTCAATATTTTTATCTTTTCTTTAATCTTCTATCTTCATCTGTTAATCCACAACACAATGTTGTCACGATGATCCCATGGGTGTTTTTCAAAAGGAATTACAAGATCTACTGGAACTTTTGAATACTCTGTATGTACTTACTCCCATGGAATTTCAATATCTCAATTGTTTGCATCCTGTCGTACCGGTGTTTCACCATCTCCCTAAGATCCACCAGGGGCTTGACAACCCCCACGGCAGGCCCATCATGTCGAGTATTGGATCTTTGGGAGATGGTGTTTCCCGGTACGTTGACATGTTTTTACAACCATTGGTACATACATTAGCTTCTTACATCCGTGACACTACAGATCTCCTCCTGGCTATGGTGGGAGTTACCTGGAATGTTAACTATTGTTGCGTGACCATGGACGTCACATTCCTTTATACCATTATTGCACATGATCATGGCCACTTGGCCATTCAACCCATATTACAATCTTCTTCACTTTCCACTGCACAGAGCATTTTCATTCAGGATTGTATTATTTTTTTACTCACCCACAATTATTTTTTGTTTGATTCACAGTTTTTTTTTAAAAGAAGGGCACTGCTACAGGGACCTCATTTGCCCCTTCTTACGCTAATTTATTTATGGGACTTTGGGAACTCAATCACATTTACAGTAGTACTAATATTCACCGTCACTACATTGTCTTCTATAAACGCTATATACAGTAGACAACCTTATTTTCATTTGGGATGGTGGGATTGATATACTTGATACTTTCTTCAACACGCTCAATAACAATGAGATTAATTTGAAATTCACTATGGAGACGCATATTCACGCCATTAATTTCTTGGATGTGACTTTCTATGTGGATCTCAACAATACCATACAAACTGACATTTACAAAAAACCTCATTCCAGAAACTCATTCCTCCATGTCAGAAGTAGTCACCCTAGGTCCCTAATACGTGGGATCCCCAAGGGACAATTCCTTGGGTATAAAAGACTTTGCTCTGATCAGACATCTTTTATTGAGAAATCTAAAGATCTCAGTGCTAGGTTTGAAGCCAGGGGATATGATAAAGATGAAATCGATATGGCCTTTCAGCAAGCAAATATTCAGTATAGGAGTACATTGGTTTTTCGTAAAAAAGAGAAGAAACAGGATTTTGCCAATCCCATATTCATAACACAATTTAACGGACAGGCCAATCAAATCCCAAAAATTGTCCACAGACATTGGAATACACTGAAACTTGATACAGATCTTGACACAATAACTAAAGAAGGCCCTAAATTTGTTTTTAAAAAGCCAGGACGTTGGCATCCTCTGTATCCCCGAGTCTTTTTAGTTCTATCACCTCCTCTGACCACATCAGTGGTATACCCTTTGGGTTCCACAAATGTGGCCGATGCAATCTATGCCAATATGCCAAACCTATAAAAAAAATTCATGACTGTACAACCTAAATTTAATCACAAGATCTCTACATTTATCAATTGCCACACAAGTTTTCTAGTATACATGATTTTGTTTGGTTGTAAAAAGAAATATTTAGGGAGGACCATTAGGCCCCTGAAAGATAGAATTTCCGAACATGTCAGGTTGATTAAAAAACAGGATTTAGAACATCCTGTGTCAAGGCACTTCACAGAATGCCATCAAGGTGGCATTAAAGGTTTTCAATTCTTTGGCATTGAACACATAGCTTTAGCCATCAGAGGAGGTGATAGATTAAACACCCTCAATAAGAGGGAAATGTATTGGGTATTCACTGTGGACACACTGTGCCCCAAGGGGTTAAATGTGGAATGGGAGCTAAAACACTTTTTACATTAGTACATGAACTTAATAATTATTTTTCATTCTTTCTTATGACATCTCAGCTCCACCACGTTGGTCCCTCCCTGGGGTATAGGTGTTTCCACAAGCCATACATGTTTAAGATCTATTATTTTACACATTATATATATACGTCATTTATTATGATTAATATATCTTGGTACTAAATTACTATATGAATATGATTTATTTGGGTTATTTGAAACAAGGTGTTGCAGTGACTGTTTCCAGTCACATATATTTTTTAACATGTTCAGATTTATAATTAAACATATATCTTTTAACCAAATGTTCACTAATATGATTAGTTACACATTTTTTTATTTTTTTGTCTGTGTCTGTGTCTGTATGCTTTGATTAACACTCCACTTCATTAATTGAGTTCACATTTTGTCACTCAGTACATCTTCTCTGTGATTTGCTGGAATGCTCATTCATTATATGCTACAGCTGATGCAATTGTGGAGTTTTTTCTTTATAACTGAGTGTTATGTTTCCTGACAAACCACTCTTTGATAAAGCGTCTTGTGCGTGAAACATGTCAGAGTTTTTGTCAGGACTTTGTCCCTATTTTCTTTTAAACCAATAAATCCTTGAAAGTAATTCCTGTGTCCCATGTTACATTGGTGAGGCTGTGCTCCAGTTCCTTTTTGGATTCTGCTTGCTGTTTACTTACCCGGAGGCACGCCATTCTGGAGACGCTGCAAAGGTCTGCATATACCTACTCTGATGCCTCCCTCCTGCACCTGTGGAGTGAGGCTGCATGCTCAATGGAGGGGCTGCACGGCTTGTGAACAACCTGACGTTCACAGAGGGAGTGCATTTACATCCACTTTGCGGTTAGGAGCCCTGCCATGAGCTAGACCGCATGACTGGGGATTACATCTTTCCTTGCTGTGCTGGATGACCGCACAGTGATCCGCTTCCCTGCTACTGCCATGGCTTTTGGCCCCTGGGATCCTCTGAGCAAAGTTTTCATGCTGACACAAGGTTTTGGATTCTTGGAAGCTGTCAGAGACTTACCTGTGATCCGTGAGTAGCAAACTACAACAGTCTTCTGCTGAACGAAATCAGACAGTTGTTATTTAAGTCACATTATATCTATTTTTATAGAGACATTGCTTTATATGTATATACTCATATCCACTGGCCTGCAGTCCTATCTTGAGACACAGGTGAAGACCTAATTTAGATCTATTTATCTGGTCTACAGCGCCTCCAGTGATACAACTTTTTATTTTTTTTGGAGCACCGGACTAATGTGCTTTGTATAGTTCATTACCTTCTGTGTTTAATTTTATCAATGATGTTGCATTTTGCAGTATAATTAGACTTTGCATGTGTAATTAATTCTGTAAGAAACCCCAAAAATAAATATTAATAACTTTAATTCTATACTTATTATTTATTATGTATTATTCAAAACCTTCAACTTTTGCTAGGCTGGTCTGCTTTTCATACTGTTTATGGAAATATCATGCACACACACATACACACACACACACACACACACACACACATGGTCTCAAGGGAGTGATACTGTAACTTATATTAAATTTCAAAAGAGTTCCAAGGATTTCATTCTACTGTAATCCTGCACGCTCATCACAGCATTAGACAAAGACAGACTAATTTAGTTGCACCTTCCACCCACCACCCTCCTAAAGCCAAGCAAAAGGCATTCGACTTGTTCTCCATACCTTCCCCAGCCATGGGACCTTGGTAACAAAAAAAGAAATACATATTATCTTTGAGCCTTTGATTCTTGGCTGAGAAATTTCTTTGCCTGGTCTCACATGCATGCTCATGAGTGATACGTCCTGTATTGTGATTTCTCGAGAATGGCTTCACTGCCAATGTGAATTTCAAGTCTCTCAACAAGGGCTTAATAAATGAGTGATTTTAAGAAAACATTATGTGATGCATTTTTTAAATATTTTATCAATTTTTACCTTCATAAAATCACTTCCTTTTTATTTCTCTATGAGGAGGCATACACTTAGTACTATTCAAAACATTCAACTTTGGGTAGGCTTGGTCTGCTTTCATTGTACTGTTGGCCTGCATGCTCATCACAGCATTAGACAAAGATGGACTAATTTAGTTGCACCTTCCCCTCCCCCCACACCCTCTCACAATAGGACATTCACACACAAAGACACATAATGTTTCAGGCTTTGGCTATTATGTTTTTGAATTCCATGGGATTTAGCTGAGTCACCTCACCCGGTGTAAACTACCGTGGATTTATTTTGTCATTGAGAGACGGGGGATTAGGACAAACGATTGACTGTTATTATGCACACAGTACAATAAGCTTGGACATTCCCCCCCCCCCCCTTCCAGGAGTGCAGCATCTCCTGAGAAAGAAAGAAAAATTGCTCCAGGATTAGTAAATTGAAGGTCTTGACTGTTTAACACTAAACAAATAAACTATAACTTAATGTACCTGTAAACTATAATGATTTTTTTTACAAATAATAGGTAATAAACACATCTAAAACAAATACTGTACATATTGTATACTGTATAATATATACAAAGTGGAGAGTAAGCACAGACTTAAAATGGTTAACGTACACGTACACTAATCTCTTCTTCCGGCGATGTTACAATGAATGAAGCAAGCAAAGGGTATACTTAAAAACAGTGTCTCTTGGAATGTTATCTGTGCTTGTCCTACCCCCGGTGTGGATGAGATTTATAACTAGAGGTATTAAATGGTTCCTGAAAGTAAGTGATGTAAGAGTGTGTGTGTGTGTGTATCTGTGTGAATATAAATGAATGGAGAGCCCACAGTGTATACAGTGCTTTACAAAAGGGGTGTGTGGAGTGGGAGTTAATATAAATGGTGTGGGTAGGTGTGGAAATGTGAGCGATAGTAGCATAACTAAAAGTATGTGTGGATTCTATGTGGTCCCTATTGGTGTATAGGGATGGAAAAACAAGGAGTATTGGTTCATTCTCTTGTTTAGCCCCTGCCCCGTCTCACCTATATAGTAGCAGTCTCCTGTGCATTTCATGCACATGATGAGGTACACGACATTGCTGGAGGAACAGGTGAACCTTCCTCTGATTTTGTATTCCCGATTCCTGTGTGGTATTTGTATTGTGTCCGCTGTGTAGAGCATTGCACAGGTTTTGCATCTTGGGTCCTGGCATGGTTTTGTCCCGCATTCAGTTGTACTGCTGAATACTTTACTCCTCACCATAATATTCTTGAGATTATGGGGTTGTCTGTATGATAATAAGGGTGCTTCAGGGAAGACCTGTTGCAGTCTTGTATCTTACTGGAGGATGGGTTGTAGTTCCCTGGCGATCTTGCGTGCGGCTCCTAGGTGTGGGTTATATGTGACCACCAAAGGTACCCTGTCGCTTGTCTCCTTCTGCTTGTATTCAAGGAGATCACTTCTTGGTATTCTGGTGGCTTTGTGAATTTGCTGGTCTACAATTCTGTGGTTATATCCACAGTTTATAAAATCTGATCTCAAGGCTTTAATCCGCTGGTCTCTGTCTGCTGTGTCTGAGCATATCCGGTTGTAGCGTATGGCTTGACTGTAGATGGTTGCATGTTTGGTGTGTGTCGGGGGGAAGCTGTTGTCCCTCAAATAGCTGGCTCTGTCTGTAGGTTTGCGGTATACAGAAGTCTGTAGTTTGTTGTTCTTTATAGTAATGGTGGTGTCTAGGAAATGTACTTCATCCGGGGAATGGGTGAGTTTGAGGCTGATGGTCTGGTGGAACGTATTGAAGTTGTCATAGAACTGTAGGAGGTCCTGTTCGCCAGAGGTCCAAATCAGGAGGATGTCATCGATGTAGCGAAGGTATGTAAGGGGTGACAGGTGGAAAGAAAGTCCCTTTCCAGTTTTGCGCAGAGCAGATTGGCATACTGTGGCGCCATCCGAGTACCCATGGCGGTCCCGGTTGTGTGGAGGTATGTGTCATTTCCAAATGTGAAGTAGTTATGGGTCAGAATAAATTCGATGCATTTAGTCACTGTCTATGTGAGTGGCTCCTGCGGTCCCAGAAAGTATCTGCAGGCTGAAATCCCATCCTCGTGGGGAATGTTTGTATAAAGTGACTCTACATCCATGGTTGCTAGTAGTGTTCCTGTTGGGAGGGGGCCAATGGCATTCAGTTTGTTTAGCAGGTCGGTGGTATCCTGGATATAGCTGGGTGTGTTCCTGACAAGTGGTTTTAGAATGCCCTCCACCCAGCCAGAAATATTCTCGGTAAGTGTGCCAGATCCAGAGATAATAGGGCGACTAGGGTTACCCTCTTTGTAAATTTTAGGGAGCATGTAGAATGTGCCAGGTTTTGGGTTAGCTGGTATCAGGTCCAGAATTTGTTCTCTTGTGCGGATCGGGAGTGTTTTAATGTACCGCACTCAAATGAAGCTAAAGGATTTACTGAAATAACAGGCAACTGTTCGGGACACTTAACGGTGGCCTAAACAGAGATCGAAATTTTATGAGTCATTACTGAAACAAGTGCACACACAGCTGTCTCTTAACATACCAATACTCCTTGTTTTTCCATCCCTATACACCAATAGGGACCAAATAGTATCCACACACACTTTTAGTTATGCTACTATCTCTCACATTTCCACACCTACCCACACCATTTATATTAACTCCCACTCCACACACCCCTTTTGAAAGGCACTGTATTCACTTTGGGCTCTCCATTCATTTATATTCACACAGATACACACACACACACACTCTTACATCATTTACTTTCAGGAACCATTTAACACCTATAGCCATAAATCTCATCCACACCGGGGGAAGGACAAGCACAGATAACATTCCAAGAGACACTGTTTTTAAGTATACCCTTTGCTTGCTTCATTCATTGTAACATCGCCGGAAGAAGAGATCAGTGTATCTCAAAAGCTCGCACAAATAAAAGCATTTCGTTAGCCACAGAATGGTATCATCTATTTATTTTTTGATTATATATATATATATATATATATGTACGTATATTTATATGTAAACGTATACGTATGTATGTGTGTGTGTATATGTATGTATGTGTATATATATATATATATATATATATATATATATATATATATATATACATGAAATTCAGTCAGCACACTGTAGTTGAAAATGTTGTAATAGCAGATGCTAGTCCCATAGAGAGTAAATATGATACGAACCAATCCAAAGATTGGAGGGGGAGAGGGGGCACGGAGCACAGCTATGTTGCATATTATGTCTGATTGCATGTTGGTGATTGGTTCCCTTTGTTTGCATTGCACTATGGGTGAGGGTATATATGTTTGGTCACTTACACTTGTGGGTTGCACGGCCCTGAGGAAGGTCT
Organism: Ascaphus truei; assembly: GCF_040206685.1. NCBI lineage: Eukaryota > Metazoa > Chordata > Amphibia > Anura > Ascaphidae > Ascaphus > Ascaphus truei. The sequence continues at coordinate 320,655,809 of NC_134486.1, forward strand.
CTCTGTGGGACCGAAACGTTGGCTTACATGTATTTCATGTTGTGAATATAGACTTTTGGATTAACCCCGTGTGGTCTGCTGTCTCTTTACTGGTCTTTGGATTGGTTCGTATTATATATATATATAATATATATACCAATCCAAAGACCAGTAAAGAGACAGCAGACCACACGGGGTTAATCCAAAAGTCTATATTCACAACATGAAATACACGTAAGCCAACGTTTCGGTCCCACAGAGAGACCTTCCTCAGGGCCGTGCAACCCACAAGTGTAAGTGACCAAACATATATACCCTCACCCATAGTGCAATGCAAACAAAGGGAACCAATCACCAACATGCAATCAGACATAATATGCAACATAGCTGTGCTCCGTGCCCCCTCTCCCCCTCCAATCTTTGGATTGGTTCGTATCATATTTACTCTCTATGGGACTAGCATCTGCTATTACAACATTTTCAACTACAGTGTGCTGACTGAATTTCATGTATATATATATATATATATATATATATATATATATATATATATATATTCAGCCTCTGGACCCTCTGCTTCCCGAGGTACAAGCCCTTGTGTGGGGTGCCTTTATCTCGTTAAGTTTAAAAGTCCCGGCCATGTGGGTGATCAGGCCTAAAGTGAAGGTTATGTGAGGGGTTAACCACTTCATTACCTTAGCGGTTACTAACACTAAAGAAATGAAGGACTTAACCTCTCCTGCTACCCACCCGAGAGGCCTAACCACCCATCCCGGGACAACTACCCTCTTCACCCACACCCTCTACCCTCAATAACATTAAAATACAACAACCAATACTATCCTGAACACCCATTGATTGCCTGTGTGATTACCTATGCCATCAATGGGAGCAAAAATAATCCAGCCCCCCCCCCCAACATATGCAGTACCGTAATGGGCAAAATGACTATTATCCAGATCTGGATAATAGCGCATTTGCCCATTAAAAATAAAACATTACCCTGCCAGCATATAGTAAATTAAAGTTGTACTTATCTTTGCCAGGATGAAGGCCACCCTCATCCTCCTCTTCATCCTCCACTTCTTCCGTGGGCAGTAACACTAAAATTAAAAAAGTAACTTGGCCACTAACACCTTAATTACCTTAGCAGTTATTAACAGCTATAGTAATTAAAGGGTTAACCCCACCCGCTACCCACACGGGAAGCTTAACCACTCTCCCTGGGGCAACTACCACCACCCTCAAACCCCCACCCCCATCACCACACATACAATGGGCAAAAGCACTAGTAGTCAAAAATGGCTAATAGCATGTTTTCCCATTTGTTTACAAAACAAAATAAATACACAATAAAATTACATTTACATAACAGTATAATACATGACACCATAGCCAATAAACCCATTTGTTGTCACTGTGGTAAACCATGCCCACATTATGGCAAAAAATGGGCACCCTAAAAATAAAAAAAACAACCCCAAAATAAAATACATTACAATTCAACAAAAGCAAACATTTCCCAATAAACCCATTGATTGTCAATGTGCTTATTTATACCCTCAAAGAGGCATAGATAAACACATTGCCAGTCAATGGGCATCCTAAAAAAAAATACACAATGAAATAAAGTACAATGAAATAAAGTACAATCACTATGTTCCTTCCTTTTGCAGGGATGAAACAGAGAAAAATAATGCAGAAAACCATGAAGAAAAGTAATGCAAACTGTACATTTCCTAATACACGGACCTGCCCCAACATGCAAATGTAACTCCACCATAGGCTCCTCCTACTTGCTGCATTCATCTCCTAACTCTTCGCAGACAGACCTAAAAATGGCATGACTAAGATTAAAAGACAAAAAAAAAAGGTACTTAAGCACTTTGGATTTGCAAAAAGGATATTCATTTAGCCAGAAAAAAAAACCCCCCAGACATTTAACGCTGTCAGTGCAGCCTTTGTCAAGGATGTTTCTTAAATGTCAGACCCCTAAGGGTTCTCTTCGTATAGTGGTCCTAATCACCAAAGTCCCCAGTGCTCACTGTTCCTTGTCATTAAGTTTTTGCAACTAAGATTAACACATAGACGTAGCCTGTCACAGGTAGATTTTAGCATGGTTGTACTGATACATAGGCCTGAATACAATCCGCTTCCAGGAAGCCAAAAATACAGTATTATCACCAAACAAAATGTATATTTTTTTTATAATGCAATATATCAATGCTGCACTGCTAAAATTAATACATTTTGTATCAGGTTCGTTAACAATATTGGATATGTAAAAAAAATAGTAATATTACAGCAATATCACTTTCAGATATATATTGGAACCTGATTAACAGCAGAAATATCACACTTTTTTTCAGCTACCTGAGGCTGGCGTATATACTGTATTGCCCATAATATACATAGGCCTAAACCAACCTGAAATACATGATAAAATATTACTTAAATACAGTACATATTAACCCTGCAGGTCAAATAGTCATGGGTTTCTATGACTAGCTAACCACAAAAGCCTACAAATGGGTTAATATCAACATTAAACTACACTACCTATCCAACTTGGCTACCTTAGTGCCTAGTAAAGCATTGCCAGGCAAAGGATTCTGAGCATTGTAAGATAAAAAAACAAAATAAATGGGGTATTTGAGAGGACTCTATTTGTGGTGCTGCTCATCTGTTGGGTGAATAAGGGTTATGCTAATGTCATCATTCATACCATATTTCTGTATGAGTGGATAGGTACATTTGCTATTTTACACATATGATCATTGCTCACTTACTGTATTTGCATTCAAACTTGATTAGATTTGCATGCAAATTCTTATCTTTAGCAATAGATAGAGACCTCGCTCGAAAACCCCTTGTTGGTTAGGGCGTGCTGCCTAGGGAGTGGGTATATGAACAGACAATGAGTGTATCTAGAGAGGTACACAGAATAGAATCCCTTTATAGGCGCACCGCAGACCGTTATGGAATAAATGTGGTCAGGGGAAAAAAATGTGTTTAGCAAAATAATAAATATTTTAATCAAATTTTGTGATTGTGCAATAAAAATAGCAAATAATAAAGAAACAGTATTTACTATATTAAAAGACACTAGTTATGTCACAGAAGTAGGACCAGAGGAATTATTCTGGGCCCTTCAGCAGGTATAGCTAATGTTAATTCACTGTTGTGTATTAGATGTTGAGTATATCTTTGTAGTACATGTAGTTTAACCCCCCACCCCTTTACAACTTCTTTCACTGCAGCCTCTCCCAAAACTGACTGCACAAAACACTGAAACCCTGAATTGACCCTAGCATTGCAATGCAGCAAAACACATGACAAGGTACAGGTTCACCCCTGCTGTTTAGTCTGCACACACTCACTCTGCTCATAACAGCTCCATGCAACACTGCCTACCTCTGGCATCATGAACCTGCTATGTCTTCTAACTTTTTTCTTTCTCCTGGCCTCATGGAGATGTTACTCCCTCTATCCACTACAAACTCCTCCATCCTGGCCCGCACCCAACATCACCATACACCCTGGACTACTCAAAAGCCTTGCACTATCTACTGAATGTTGGTGGAGAACTCTAAAAACCAGCACACCAACCACTGCTCACTCTAATGGAAAACACCACAAATTTACAACTTGTAAACAACTACCCAAATTTCTTCTCATACTATTACTCTCTCTAGCAGGTGATATTGAAACTAACCCAGGTCCTCCCATTTCAGCTCTGTCCCATGCCCCTGAGAATTCCACCTTTAAATTCCAAAAAGGGCTATCTGTCGCCCATATAAACATCCGGAGCCTGCTGCCCAAACTAGACGAACTAAGGGCATGGTGCCTTATGCATAAACCCAAAGCCATCGTTCTTACAGAAACATGGCTATCCTCTAAAACCCCAGATGCAAATATCGCCATTCAGGGATACTCCATTTTTAGGAGAGATAGGTCAAAGAGAGGAGGAGGGGTGTTATTTTATATTGCAGACACCTTACAATTTACACTGCTACATTGCCCACCAAGTCCACCCTCTTTTGAAACTCTAGTTGGCAAAATCTGCCTCCCCTTTTCTAAGCCCATCTTGCTTGCTGGCATCTACCGCCCCCCTAAAGCCCTTCCACAATCCTTGACTGATATCACCCAATTTCTTGCCTCCATTTCCTCTCTGAATGAGAAGAGTGAGCTGCTAGTTCTTGGGGATTTCAACTTCAATTGGCTTGACCCTAAAAACCACAAAATCCAGATACAACTCAAGTCACTTAACCTATCGCAACTCATTTCCCAACCCACACGAATAAACCTGAAGTCGCATAACCATTCCTTGCTAGACTGGATTCTCTCCTCAAACCCCAGCAGAATCCAATCCTCTGGCATCCTTCCTGACATTTTCAGTGACCATGCAATAGTGTACTGTGTAAGGAAAATTAAACCGCCCCATTCAAGCCCCAAAGTTCTCCTAACTAGAACATTTAAAAACTTTAACCCACAACAGTTTCTGGATGACCTTACCAACTGCCCATGGCACAGAATCGATTTAATTCCCGACCCCGATTCTGCGCTCGACTATTTCCAATCCGAGTTCTTAAAACTCTGCGATACCCATGCTCCACTACGCAAAATAAGGGTACGGGGGGCCCACCTTCCATGGGTTACACCTGACCTTATAGCACTCTACCAGTTCAGGGATGCCTTGTGGAAAAGCTACAAAGTAACTGGCACTACCAAGGATCTCAATCACTACAGATGCCTGCGGAACGTGTGCACAAGGCAAACAAGGCATGCAAAAGCACAATATTACTCTGACAATCTCCTCCAGAATACATCAAACCCAGCTAATTTCTGGAAGGTTATCAACAATATATTCCAGCCTCCTAACCATCAACAACCAAGTAATATCACTAAGGGGGATATTACTCTGACAAACCCCACTGACATTGCAAATGCATTCAATGATTACTTTGTGGGGTGTGCCACTAACCTATTAGCGAAACGCAGCACAAACCCCAAACCTGAATCTCATCCTGGGAGTATCCCTACAGTCCCACCCCCTCCCAACACTGCCCACAATTTTCAATTTAGCCCAGTATCTGAAGAGGAGATTACACAAGCGCTCCTCAAACTAAAACTAAGCAGCCAATGTGGACCCGACTTACTACAATCTAGGTTCCTACGACTTGGTGCCCCAGCCATTGCCAAACCAATTGCGTCGATAGTCAACTCTATCCTGTCTGCAGGCCATATCCCTAAGACCTGGAAAACTGCCAGAGTTGTCCCAATCTTCAAAAGTGGGGACAAAAACACTGTCTCAAACTACAGGCCAATCTCACTTCTCCCAATTCTATCCAAAGTTATGGAAAAATGTGTCCACTCCCAATTAAGCGAGTTCTACACCAAGACAAATTTCCCTAGCCAATTCCAGTCTGGGTTTCGTCCCAAACACTCCACCGTAACTACCCTGCTAAAAGTTTGCAATGAAATCCAGTGTGGAATGGAACGGGGACAACTCACTGGTGCAGTATTCCTAGATTTTGCAAAGGCTTTTGACACAGTTGATCATGCTATCCTGCTTAACAAACTCCAGAGCTCTGGAATAGGGAAACATGCTTTAAACTGGTTTCAGTCCTACCTATCAGGAAGATCCCAACATGTGTCCATCTCAGGCTCTAACTCCAACCCCCTGGATATCACCTGTGGTGTCCCGCAAGGCTCTGTTCTGGGGCCCCTACTCTTCTCAGTGTTCATTAATGATCTTCCCACAGCTTGTAAGGAAGCCTCAATACACATGTATGCAGATGACACAATCCTGTATGCACACAGCCATAGCCTCTCTGACCTTCAACACATACTTCAGTCTGACTTTTTGAGACTCGAAAACTGGATTTCCCAAAACAAACTGTTTTTAAACACTGACAAGACTGTAACAATGGTATTTGGGACCAAGACTAAATTTGTAAAGCTTCCAGTGACTGAGCTCCTGATTAGAACCAACGCTAAAACCACCCTAACACCTGTCACTAGTTTTAAATACCTGGGCTTATGGTTTGACTCCCACTTAACATTCGGGATGCACATTGATACCCTGACAACCAAGACCTATGCCAAACTAGGGGTACTTTACAGGAACAAATCCTCCCTAAGTCTCCTGGTCAGAAAGCGTATTGCACAGCAGATGCTAATGCCAATTATTGACTATGGAGACATAGTATATGGCTCGGCTCCTCAAACCCACCTTAGCAAACTTGACACCCTCTACAATTCAATTTGTCGTTTTGTTCTCCAATGCAACTACAACACACATCACTGCGAAATGCTCAAAGAACTAGATTGGTCATCACTAGAGTCTAGGCGCAAAGTTCACCTTTCCTGTCTCACCCTCAAATACTTTCTGGGCAAGCTACCCAGCTACCTGAACAAGCTCCTCACCCCTACCACATGCAGTACCTATCACCTGAGATCAGACTCCAAAAGACTATTCATGGTCCCAAGACTCAACAAAGTATCCGGACGTTCCTCCTTCTCCTTCCGTGCACCCCAAAACTGGAACAACCTACCAGAGACTCTCACATCCACCACCAGCTTAAGTTCTTTCAAATCTAAGGCTGTCTCACACTTTAATCTGGTCTGTAACTGTTTCATAAGCTCATAATATATATTTTCTTTAACTGTGCATGCAATGTCTTGTATATAAATGTATACCTTGTTCATTTATGTAACTGTATTTGTAACCATGTATTATTTGTTTTACTCTGTGCCCAGGACATACTTGAAAACGAGAGGTAACTCTCAATGTATTACTTCCTGGTAAAATATTTTATAAATAAATAAATAAATAAGGTAAATCAATGTATATCCTGTAGTGGATGTGAGCCACTCAAATGTGACATCTGGTGGTGCTGGAATGTATTACACCCTATGCCTTAAGCTTAGTTCTTTTATGTCTCTGGACTTTAGTGATGTCATAGACAGTGTGTGGTCCCGCGAGTAGATGCACCGCCAGAATCAGCCATGCACCCAGCCTCTGTAGACAGAGGGTCCCCAGCTGCTCTGTGTGGCCAGCTGGGTGAGTATTGTGTTGGTGGGGATATAGATATACCCTGGTAGTGTGTTGTTGCCTCGCTCTGATTATATGTATGGTGTTCCGGCACTGATGGGGTTAATGCCCACCATGCATATAAAGATATTGCTCTGTGTGTTTTTAGCTGGTCGCGCAGGCACACTGTAGTTTTGGGACTATAGACAGACTTATTTTAAAGGGGTCTGCGTTTATTTCGGTGAAAATTTGCCGTGTAGCCCCTTGCGCCCCTTGGTTTTTGCCCCGTGGACCCCGTGCATATACACTGAAATATCGGGGAGTACACAAATAGTGTTATTGTGTCCGGCACTCTTCTGAATGTGCCTGCTGGGTATGTATCTAATTACAAAAAGTATGGCTATATTTCAAAGAGTATGGCCATACATTTATATGCTCCGCAGTGTTTCATTCAAATCAATGATTCCTGCAGTGGCCCATAATAGCGGGAGGCAGTCCCACAATGTGGTGGCTTATCAGGTCATTTTGTTACATGTAGTTACATGTTAAGGGAGTCCGAGGTACATAGAGGCTAGAATAGGGCAGATATACAGTTAGTGGTCTAAGTGAAAGTATATTGGCTAGTAGCACAGCCCTGTTAAACACAGAGCTAACACCTCTTTAACTGGGTGTATCAAGTCAGAGGTCCATATAATGAATTACAAGCTTGTTGTGCAGCGTTGTAGTGAAACAGTGAAAACATAGAGCTATGCTCTTGACTGCTGTAGAAATATTTTAATCAATAAGATATCGGCAGAGACCCGACATGCTGCATGTTTCGTCGCTAACTTGCGACTTCTTCCGGGGTGGGAGTATCTGCGTCTCCTGTTCCTGTTTTATACCCGGTGGTTGTCATGGTGACCATGGGACGCGTGTGTTGCCGAGTTAGAACTGGTGGTGCATAGGTACTGCACCCAAATGCTATACTTAGAAAAAATATATAAAAAACTCTGACCAGAGTAATGATGTGCATTGTACTTGTTTTCCACATGAAAATTTGATATGTGTTAACAGTTTCTATTTATTCATAGGAAAGAAGTGAAAGCAAAGCCTTCGTTTATGCCAGATGGACATTGTGTGTTAAGTAAGTATATCCATCTGGATTCACGTTGCAGAAGTTTCTTGTCCCAGTCACCTCTGCGGATGCTTGGGAGTATATGGTCTATCCCTTGGAATGTCAAAGTGTTGGTTTTCCCTGCGTGGTGTTCTCTCACATGGCGGGAGATAGGGGTGTCTAGAGAGTTTCTTATGGAGCCTATGTGCTCCAACACTCGTTTTCTTAGTTCCCTTTTTGTTTTTCCAACATATTTTTTACCACATATGCATGTGGCGAGATAGATTATTCCTGTACTCTTGCAATTTATGAATTGTTTTATTTTGTAGGATTTAGTATCTCCCATGTTCGTGAAATTTTTGCTCTCCTTCATGTAACTGCACGCCTTGCAGTGATGGCATTTGTATGAGCCTTTAACAGTAAGCCATGTCTTGCTTTTCTTGTTCGCAACATTGAAGTGGCTGTGTACAAGATGATCCTTGATATTAGAAGCCCTTCTCCATACCACAGATGGATGATTTTTTAAAACCAATTTAAGGTCGTCATCATTAGTTAAAATGTGCCAATGTTTGTTTAGTATATTATTCAAGTCTCTCCACTGGTTGTGAAACGTGGTGATACAACGTATTTCATTGGTTTTCATTGTTTCTTCTTGTATTTTTGGTTTCAAAAGGTCAAGTCGTGGAGTATTCAGTGCTCTGTGGTACGCCGTTTTTATTTGGCGTTTGGAGTATCCCCTTGCAATGAAATTATTTTTCATTTCAATGCTTTGTTCCTTGAAGGTCTCAGTATCCGAACAATTTCTCCTTATGCGCAGATACTGGCCTGTGGGGATACCCCTAATGAGGGGTTGGGGGTGAAAACTGTCCGCCCTCAGGTAGCTGTTACTTGCAGTTTTCTTCTTGTGATTATTAGTAGTGAGGTAACCATCATTGTTGATATTGATGCGTATGTCTAGGAAAGTAATGGTGGTGGCACTTATTTCTGAAGTGAGCTTCAGGTTGTGGTCGTTGTTATTTAGCAGATTTAAGAACGTCTCTAGATCCTGTTTGGACCCATTCCAAAGTAGGAGGATGTCATCTATATACCGGATCCATAGATCTATATGATCCGTATATAGAGACATAGCCTCCGAGAACACGCTGATCTCCTCCCACCAACCTAAATACAGGTTGGCGTAGGTAGGGGCACATGTAGTCCCCATTGCTGTTCCCTGTATTTGCAGATAGTATTTTGAGTCGAACAGGAAATAATTATGTTCTAATACAAATTCCAACAACTCAATGATAAAGGTGTTATGATCAATGAAGAGGCAGCTACGGGAGGAGAGGAAATGTTTGACTGCTAGGAGTCCAAACTCATGTTTTATGCTTGTATATAGCGATTCCACATCAAAACTGACCAAAAGCGTGTCCTTATTCACCTGTATCCCTTCTAATCTGTTGAGGACATCCTTTGTGTCCTTAACAAACGACGGTAAAGAAGTCACAAAATTCCTAAGTACTTTGTCAATATAGACACTTGGGTTTTCCGTAAGAGATCCGATTCCCGATACTATAGGTCTTCCTGGTGGTTTACAGATGTTCTTATGTACTTTAGGGATGCTGTAGAAAGTTGCTAAGGTGGGTTGTTTTGATGTCATGAAGTCATATTCGCTTTTTGTTATGACTTTCCTTTCCAGGCCATTGTTTAGTATTGATCCCAGTGCTTTTTGGAATGTTGTGGTTGGATCGTTGGGGAGGATCCTGTAGCATTGTTTGTCTCTTAGGAGTCTAAGGTTTTCCGCTTTGTAGTCTTCGGTTTTGAGTATTACAAGGTTGCCTCCTTTGTCCGCAGGTTTTATTGTAATTTCCTGCATGTTTTTCAGTTCTTTGAGTGCTTCTTGTTCCTGTTTACTGAGGTTACTTTGGTTATTATTTCTGATTACTTTTAGTGCCTCTAGGTCTTTTGTAACTAGGTTCAAGAAAGTTGAAACATTTGCACAGCTGTCCGGATGCGGCGTGAAGCGGCTTTTTGGTTTAAGAGTCGTATGGGGTCCATCTCCCGGGTTTTTTTCTTCCAGAAGATCGATTAGATGTAGCAGGTGTTCTTGATCTTGTGTATGGATAAGTTCTTCATATTCTTGCGGTGTCACGTTGCGTTCACGTCTTTTAAAGAACTTATGCAACAGCATTTTCCTGGCGAAGAGGTTAATATCTTTTATTGATTCAAACAAATCAAAATTGTTGGAGGGAACATAGGAGAGGCCTTTCTCTAAAAGGCTGAGTTGTGCATTCGTTAAGGGGATGCCGGAGAGGTTGATTATCTCGCATTTGTTCTTACATGTGCTCTGTGTATCTATCGTCTCCGTCCCCTCTGTCTCCTGTAGTTGGACCACCGTCCTCTTCCTCTTCCTCTCCAGTACCCCTCCTCTTCGTGTCTTCCTGGGCCATGGTCTATTTCTTCCTGGGCCTGTTCTAAAAAATGGTGTGCGTGACCTTCTACCTGTTTAGTTGATTTGTCCTTGTTTGTTTTGGATCTAGTCATGACTTTATTTTGGTAGGTACTGTTGTCCTCTGTTTCTGACATATCCCAGTCAGTGGATGAGTCACTATGCTCCTGTATTTTTGTTTTTTCAGCTTGGAAGTGGTGTTTGTAGATCTTGCCCCTAGAGTAGTCGCCACTGTCACGAATGTATTTAATGTGTTTTCTCTCTTTTATTCCTTTGACATACTGGTCTGTAGTTTTTTGGAGGATATTCTCGTATTTTTCAAAGTTTGAAGATTCTTTCCACTGGACAGCTTCTTTCTTGTTTTTCTCCACCTCACAGTTTACCTTCTTAAGTTCCACTAATTCATTCTCAATGAGAAGGGCCATGAGATCATGTGAGCACTTGCTTATTGTCTCATCCCATTTTTTTATAAATGTATCTTGCAAATTGTGCGCCTATAAAGGGATTCTATTCTGTGTACAAATTCTTATCTTTGCCAATTCTCTAAAATAACTGATGGCTGGTTTAAAACTCTACAAAATAATATCTTTAAAAAGTGTTTGTATTTCATTTTTTGGATGTTTTTGCTGGTACAAAATATAGTACGTGTCTTAGACAAATATCTTAGCAGCTAAAGACAAAAACAAAACAATTCCAGTTTTACAAATAAGCGGAAATGACAATTATTTTTCAGGTCAACTTCAATTCAAGTGCTGAAAATATCCACTTTGCACCTGAGCATTCTGCAGTACGAATCAAAAATTCACTAATTACTAGCCTACAGTGTGCTTGCCAGATTGATTATTACAATTTCTTATTGGTTGCTCTCCCAGAACGCACACAGATATGACTCCAGCTGGTACAGAATGTGGCAGTAAGGTTAATCACCAGCACAAATACTATAATCGTATATTTCAAACTTTTCAGTTGTTGGATTGGCCACCCAGAAGTCGGGGAATGAATTTTAATAGATCGTGCAATACCTTAATTCTGTCTACATGAGTGGACTTCATTTGTCACACAGGAAAATGATATGCTAAACCCAGATATGATTATGTGTGGTAGCCATGAGGACTTGAATTTTTAACTGTTTTCCTAAAGCAGGGGAAGTAAAAGAACATACAGTAGTCAATGCTTTGTGGCAGAAATTGAACTGAGTAGAACTTCTTAATTGACGATTTTGGAGAAACTTGGCACAGAATAGCAAACGAAAAAAAAAAGAGAGAAGGAAATGCAATTCAATCAATGTCTACTGTAGGTCTTTATGTGATAGGTCATATTATTATCACCTTCATAATTGTTATGTATAGCAATGGCAATAAACAGCACTGCCAGAGTGCTAAAAATTCAGAGGGGACTATGTATCATGCTCCCAAAACAAACACATTGTGCATTCAAACAAATAAATCACTTGAATAAGTTCATTATATTTGAAGCACACCTGTTAAATAGATTTAGTTTTTTTCTCACCATCAGACCTGGTAGGTTTGGTATTGCATAAAGAACGCAAGAAAAACGCTTTATTAGCCACTAAGGTGGCCAAGGGGGGAAGGTAGTGTGTTATTTAATGTATGAATCACTCAGGTGCTTGTGGTATACCTTGGAAAGCACAGGTATAAAACTGGTTATAGTATTTCTGTCATAGAGTTCGGTAATAATAGATATTGCAGACCAATTATAGAAATATTACTCGGATGCAATAATTAACGCATTTTTAATGGTCACGTTAATACCAACAGCGCGGCTTTGGGTGAAAAATCACAACCAGTAAGTTATAACCGCAATGTTGATGTATTCCATAATAAAATTGCGGTAATAAGACCCTTTTTATTGAAACTTTTACCGGTGGTTGATGTGTCTGCGCTTAACTGTTTTTCAAGGTGTATCCAGAGTAATGTGCCAATACGTTGAAAAATATCCTTTAGTAAATAGTTTTTGGTTTAAGACTCAGCTTAATTGATATTTTCCAACGGTGGTGTTGCTTTAATCTCCTATCCATGTATGGACTCCACTAATTGATGTTCCCATGGCAATTGCTGTAAATACTTTGTAATGTGTTCAAGTGTCAGCTCGAAATGAAGAATTCCCACAGCAATCGAGAGGAGAAATGAAGAGCTGTACAAAGTTCCTCGACAGCCCAAAACTGCAGGGGCTTCTGATGTTCATTTTGATGTTTTATACATGTGAATGTGTTCACAAGTTACAGTATATTTGTATTTGCTGCACACTGTACGGTGGAGGATTTATGTCACTTTTCTTTACCCACCATGCTGTTGAAACCTATCACATCTTCAAATTGCAAAGCCAGTAAAATCATCCTCTCACTAATGAGCCCCAAAAGGTTGAAACAGCTGTCTGTGAGTGGGTTTATTGGCTATGCACTTCTTTAATCCAGGCTGTGCTGAAAAGCTCTGTAATGTGGCAGGCATAAGCTTATAGGGAGTCCATGTTCAAATGGATTTGAAGCAAAAAGTGACACTGGTGCTCATTTGCATGTCATTTCCACAATCCTTGCCTCGAATATAAGCATTGTATGCTTAGAGATAATGGTGAAAAGCAGGGTTGCAGACCTGTCCGAGATGTGAATGTGCTCACAAGTGATATTTGTATTTGCTGATGTTCATTCAGAAACACTTCAGCATCAAGAAGTGTATGCAGAGTTGCATATAAACACAGTGCTTATTATTAAGGTATTACCCAAACAGTTTACCAGGATCACACATTACTGTGTATAATCATCATCAGGTTATGTCTGTTGAGAAGGAGTGGCTCAGTGAGTAAAGACACTGACTGGCACTGAGTTTGAAGTAGGGAAGCCTGGTTCAATTCCTGGCGTCAGCTCATTGTGACCTTGGGCATGTCACTTTATCTCCCCCTGCCTCAGGCACCAAAAACATAGATTGTAAGCTCTACGGGGCAGGGACCTGTGCCTGCAAAATGTCTCTATAAAGCACTGTGTAAAACTAGCAGCGCTATACAAGAACATGCTACAGTACAGTACAGTCTGTGTGAGGGAAAATAGGAATATGCTGTAATCACTAATTAGCTACACCATGTCACGGTACCACTACTTTTAAAAAGTAGAAGAAACCACCGTCAGTGATGGTGACAACACTATGGCCATGCTTATATGGCAGTATCTAATGGGACAAATATTCAGATTAAGTGCACAAAAATTGCAAAAGGGCAATCAAATTAGCAAAAATGGATAATGAAAAAAGGATTGCAATAGAAAGTAAGGTCAACCCAAAAAAAGTTCTTTAAGTACCTTAATAACAAAAAAATGAGAAAAGAAAATATAGCACCCTTTCAGTGTGAGATGGGTAGGCAGATTATTGGAGATAAGGGAAAAGCAGAGGTATTAAACAAATTCTTTGCCTCTGTGTTTACCAGGGAAGAATCAAGTTCAATAGTAGTTCCGCAGGATGAAGTCACAACCTCGATATTAATGAACAATTGGTTAACTGAGGAAGAAGTTCATAAGCGACTTGAAAAAATTTAAGTAAATAAGGCACCTGGCCCCGATGGCATACATCCAAGAGATCTCAAGGAGTTAAGCTCAGTAATAGCAAAACCATTATATTTAATATTCAAGGACTCCATTTCCACAGGCTCAGTACCAAAAGATTGGCATAAAGCAGATGTGGTGTCTATATTTAAAAAGGGAGCTAGATCACAACCGGGACATTACAGACCTGTAAGCCTGACTTCAATTGTAGGGAAACTACTTGAAGGTTTAATATGGGATAATATTCAGGAATACCTAATGGAAAACAAAATTATTAGTAATAGTCAGCATGGATTTATTAAGGATAGATCATGCCAAACTAACCTTATTTGTTTCTTTGAGGAGGTAATTAGGAATTTAGACCAGGGTAATGCAGTTGATGTGGTCTACTTAGGTTTTGCAAAGGCTTTTGATACGGTTTCACACAAGAGGTTGGTGTACAAAATAAAGAAAATTGGACTCAGTAATAATATATGCACCTGGATTGAAAACTGGTTAAAGGACAGACAACAGAGGGTTGTCATAAATGGAACTTTTTCAGGTTGGGCTAAAGTCGTGAGTGGAGTACCTCAGGGATCGGTACTGGGACCCCTACTTTTTAACTTGTTTATTAATGACCTTGAGGTTGGGATCGAGAGCAAAGTCTCCATCTTTGCTGATGATACAAAATTGTGTAAGGTAATAGAAGCAGAGCAGGATGTAATTTCTCTTCAGAAGGACTTGGAGAGACTGGAAACGTGGGGAGGTAAATGGCAGATGAGGTTTAATACAGATAAATGTAAGGTTATGCATTTGGGATGCAAGAATAAAAAGGCGACTTAATAATTAAATGGAGATATATTGGGGGAATCCTTGATGGAGAAGGATTTAGGAGTGCTTGTAGACAGCAGGCTTAGCAATAGTGCCCAATGTCATGCAGTAGCGGCAAAGGCAAACAAGATCTTATCTTGCATCAAACGGGCAATGGATGGAAGGGAAGTAAACATAATTATGCCCCTTTACAAAGCATTAGTAAGACCACACCTTGAATATGGAGTACAATTTTGGGCACCAATCCTAAGAAAAGACATTATTAAACTAGAGAGAGTGCAGAGGAGCCACCACATTAATAAAGGGGATGGACATTCTAACTTATGAGGAGAGGCTAGCTAAATTAGATTTATTTACATTAGAAAAGAGGCGTCTAAGAGGGGATATGATAACTATATACAAATATATTCAGGGACAATACAAGGAGCTTCAAAAGAACTATTCATCCCACGGGCAGTACAAAGGACTCTGGCCATCCCTTAAGGTTGGAGGAAAGGAAATTTCACCAGCAACAAAGGAAAGGGTTCTTTACAGTAAGGGCAGTTAAAATGTGGAATTCATTACCCATGGAGACTGTGATGGCAGATACAATTGATTTGTTCAACAAAAAGGTTGGACATCTTTTTAGATGGGAAAGGTATACAGGGATATACCAAATAAGTATACATGGGAAGGATGTTGATCCAGGGATTAATCCGATTGCCAATTCTTGGAGTCAGGAAGGAATTAATTTTTCCCCTTAATGGTTTTTTTTGTTTGCCTTCATCTGGATCAATAAGTAAGTATAGATATAGGATAAAGTATCTGTTGTCTAGATTTAGCATAGGTTGAACTTGATGGACCTACGTCTTTTTTCAACCTCATCTACTATGTAACTATGTAATTAAACGAGGATAGGGTTAAGGCATAATGTCATTAGAGTGTGCTCACAAGTGGTATTTGGATTTGCTGCACACTGTACAGTGGAGGGTTTCTGTCACTTTTTTTTTTAACCCATCATAACTTATTTAATGTGTGGTTAAAACCGCTTCCAGCTTCACATAGCAAAGCCAGTATAAACATCCTCATACTGATGAGAAGATAAGAAGTTGAAATACCCTGCAGTGCAGTTAATTATCCTGAGCGAGGGGAGAGCGCTGTATATGCCGAAATGTGACACTGTTACAGTACTGTACACGCCTATGCATTTCAACAATTTTCAAATGAGACATACTGTACAGCAGCACAGCACTGCAAATGCATATATACTTTAAATATGCAAATTTACAATTACTGCGCACGCACACACAGACTGTACTGACGTAGGTTGAACCGCGAAGGTATTAGACTTCCAAGACAACAGCTTGCAAATGCCCCCTGAGTTTTTACACGGCATTGCAGTATTGCAGACAGCGAGAATAAAATGCTAATATCACGAGCGCGAAAATAACGCAGTTCACTCCGGGCGAAAACGACAAAAAAACGCACCTAACCGGGATATTCTGAGAGCCGCGGATCTAGCCGTCTTAGACTCAGATCGGCCGCCACTATACAAAGCGCTTCACAGTAGTAATACATATCATATAAATAACAAATAATATAAATAACAGGTCATGGGAATAAGTGCTTCAGACATAAAAGTAACATTAAGGAAGAGAAGTCCCTGCTCCGAGGAGCTTACAATCTAATTGGTAGGTAGGGAGAACGTACAGAGACAGCAGGAGGGAATTCTAGTAAGTGCGTCTGCAGGGGGCCAAGCTTTACGTATCATGTGTCCAGGATTATCCAGGGCTATTCATATGCTTCTTTAAGCAGATGTGTCTTAAGGTGGGTCTTAAAGGTGGATAGAGAGGGTGCTAGTCGGATATTGAGGGGAAGGGCATTCCTGAGGTGTGGGGCAGAAAGTGAGAAAGGTTTAAGGCAGGAGAGAGCTTTAGATACAAAGGTGGTAGAAAGAAGACATCCTTGAGAAGAACGCAAGAGTCGGGATGGTGCATAGCGAGAAATTAGGGCTGAGATGTAAGGAGGGGCAGAAGAATGTAAAGCTTTAAAAGTGAGGAGGAGAATTGAGTGTGAGATACGGGATTTGATCGGAAGCCAGGAGAGGGATTTCAGGAGCGGAGATGCGGAGACAGATTTAGGAAAGAGTAGAGTGATTCTGGCAGCAGGAAGGCCGGACAGCAGGAGGTTGCAGTAATCGAGACGTGAGAGAATGAAGGGCCTGAGTCAGAGTTTTAGCAGTCGAGTAACAGAGGAAAGGGCGTATCTTTGTGATATTGCGGAGGAAAAAGCGACAAGTTTTAGAAACGTTTTTGAATGTGAGAGGAGAATGTGAGAGAGGAATAAAGGGTGACCCAGAGGCAATGTGGGGCACATTTCTCAAAGTTACTACGTACTAGTCTATCGCCAATCTTCTGGCCTCTTCTAGCTGTCATCTGGACCTTATATCCAATGTGCTGATTAAGACTAGTTCCCCAATGTCGTTGTATAACCCCCTTTAGATCATTGGCTGCACTGATTGGTGCTTTTCATGCTTGCTCCGATCATGCTTGTGGCAGCATTTGTCTGGAGACACCAAGGGGCCTATGCAGAGAGCAGTGCTAAAGTAAATCTCGCCATTTTTTTGAGAAATTCACGCAGAAAACAGAATAAAATGGCGAGTTACGAAAAACATGCCATTTTTTTTTTCTATTTGTAAATCTCGCCACGCGGCTGGCGAGAACCTACATCTCGCCAGTTTTAAAAATATCCTAATGCAGAAAGGCGCGAACGGCATCTAGCAGCTGTTCGCGCCAATAAAATGGCGCGATTTTCGACAATTTGCTCCGCAAACAAAAGTTGGCAAGAAGCTGGAGCTCGCCGGCTATAGGAAAGGGAAAAAAAATGCGCGATTTTTTTTTTACACATTTCAGCATCGCGCATCTCTCCATTTTAAACTCGCCACACGCATTCATGCTATAAATTGCAGATTTTGTACATTTCTACATATGGAGAATAAAACTCTCCAAAAAAGCTACTTTTTATTACCCTCGCCTATTTTTAAATTCGCTGCTCTCTGCATAGGCCCCCAAGTGTATTAGTGTTACTGCATCAACTGACTTAATTTACAATTTCATGTTTCCTGGCTGGATTCACTATTATTCCATCTATGCCATTATCTAGTAAGGAACTGTGCATTCACTGGAACCTGCCAGTTATTTTCCTTAGTGCATTTCAACCATTTTATTAGGGTTAATTATTCACCCATGCATCTATACATGTATTCCATGTCTTAGATATAACTAGATCAACATGCAATATTCTCATGTGTTTGTTCTTTTGGCTTTCTGTTAGGTGCATCATTTTTGTACACATGTCCACCAGGTTACATTAAGTTTGTTTGTTCCCCCTTATCCAGCTGGGCAGCTATCCTTACATTTGGGGTGGGGGGGGGGGGGGAGGGGTTATTCTTAACCCCTCTCCTGGTGTTCAGGGATTGCTTATTTCTCTGTATCTATATATTGGTTGTTTTTCATCACATGGGTGTTCACTTATATCTGTTATTTATGCACATGTGCATTTATGGTTTCCCACACATTTGTACAAGTATATTACAGTAGTTTAACATCTACAAAGTAGATGGGGTACCTGTAAAAGCAATGCTTGGTACTGGCAGTAGAGTTACGTTGCTCGCTGCACATCTGGTTAAGTCTGGGTTTCTGCCAGGAATCTCCTTACAGGTAACTTGTATCCATGGGGATAATCGCACTTTACCGGCTTCACGAGTGTACATAGAAAACCCCAACGGCCCAGTACATCATCAGGTCGGGGTAGTGCCGAATCTAATGTACGAGGTATTAGTGGGTCAGGATTTCCTGTGGTTTTGGGAACTGTGGGAAAGAAAGTCTGATTGTGTCCATGACGTACCCTTGGTGTCTGATGTCTCGAATCCAGTAGACCCTGGTTCTCTGTTAGAGGGTATGGTAGGTGAAGGACCTGCGGTTGAGGACCCCCCAGAACTAGATTTTCAGGACTTACTGGTTGCTCCGTAAAGTTTGCCTCTGCCCAACTAGACGATTTGATGCTAGTAAATGCCAAGGCCACAGTAGTGAGCATAAATGGGGTATCAGTTAACCCCGATGTTACGCCATCACCACCCTACTTTGTCTACAATAATGACATATTGTATAGGGTAGAAAGAGAAGACCCCGATAGGTTAGAGCAACTACTGGTGCCAAAGTCCTTTAGAAGTCAGGTATTGGACCTGGCCCATAGCCATATCCTGGGGGGGGGGGGACCTAGGGGTAAAGAAAACCACTGATAGAATAAAGGCGCAATTTTACTGGCCGGGTCTACACAAATAGGTAGAACATTATTGTGAGACATGTCCAGTGTCAAATGACCTCACCAGTAAAATCATTCCGTAACCCGTTAGTACCCTTGCCCATTATTGAAGTTCCTTTTGAACATATTGGAATGGATCTGGTAGGCCCATTACTTAAGTCAGCACAGAGCCATCAACATATTCTAGTCATTGTAGACTATGCCACAAAATATCCGGAAGCGGTTCCCCTCTGGAATACATCCGCTAAAGGCATAGCCAAAGAATTAATGTTATTGTTTACTCGGGTCAGGATCCCCAAGGAAATATTAACGGACCAAGGAACACCTTTTATGTCCCAGGTTACGAAAGAGCTATGCAGATTGTTGAATATCAAACATTTACACACCTCGGTCTATCACCCTCAAACCGACGGCCTAGTGGAGCGATTTAACAAGACTCTTAAACATGTTGTGGAAAGCCATAGACCGAGATGGTAAAAATTGGGACTATCTCTTACCGTATTTATTGTTTGCCGTGAGAGGTTCCTCAGGCCTCTCCAGGTTACTCCCCTTTTGAGTTGTTGTATGGGAGACACCCACGAGGTATACTTGATATGCTCGAAGAGACCTGGAAAACAAAGTCAACAACCCACCGTAGCATTATCGAACATATTTCACAGATGCAGGATCGCATTGCAGCAGTGTTGCTGTTTGTGCGACAACACATGCAGCAAGCCCAGAGTTCACAGCAGAACTCTTATTACCGAAATGCCAGACTTAGGGTGTTAAGGCCTGGAGATAAGGTGTTAGTGCTGGTACCTACAGTAGAATGTAAATTTTTGGCCACCTGGCGGGGACCCTACGAATTCCTAGAAAGTGTAGGAGAGGTCAATTATAGAGTTAGCCAGCCCGGGAGGAGGAAACCAGGACAGTTATATCATGTGAATATCTTAAAGCCCTGGAAAGAGAGGGAAGCATTGGTTACTGTAGTTCAGACTTTTCCGTCTAGGGAACCTTCTGTTCCTGAAGTAAGAATTGCTGACACCTTGTCTGGCCCTCAGAAACAGGAGATAAATGAGTTTCTTGTGCGCAATGCCCAAGTTTTCTCCCCTGCACCCGGGAGAACCTCGGTTATTGAGCATAACATCCATAAAGAGCCTGGGAAGGTCATACATGTTATGCCATATACTGTAGATTACCTGAAGCTGGGCGACAGGCCATTAAAGAGGAGGTACAGAAAATGTTGGACCTCGGCGTAATCGAGGAATCATTCAGTAACTGGTCGAGCCCTATCGTGCTGGTTGAGAAAACCGGATGGCTCAATCAGGTTCTGTAATGATTTATGAAACTAAATGCAGTCTCCAAATTTGATAAGTACCCTATGTCCCGGGTGGACGAACTGATAGACAGGGTAGGTGAGGCCGACACTTAACCACCCTCGATCGACTAATGCTGAGTTTATAGTGGAGAGTGGCTGTGCTATCCAGCGCTGATGCTTGCTGATGCTCACCTCTCGCTTTACCAAGCGGCTGCTTTTCATGTTCTTGCCCATCAGACAGAGCGTGTGCTCTGGTAGGCGGGGCTTGTGGGGCGGAGGTGGGTCGGGAGGCGGGACAGGGATCTGTGGGATGGATATGTATGTATGATATATATAGGATATATAATATATAGATATATATATATCCAAATATATATATCACTAGCTGATATACCCGGCGTTGCCCGGGATGTAAATTCGTAATAGGTAGTATTATGTATAAATAGGGGAACAATAGATTGACTATTTGGTGGAAAGGTTGTATAATGTTGAAAAGAAACATGGAAGAAAATGTAATACGATGTTGTTTAAAAATGGTTTATTGTAAACACACAACAGTACAATGTATATTTTAGTGACATAAATGATGTAAAATGTGAGGTGTGTGTCCCACTAGGGTGTGATCGGGTGTGAGGCGGTGGGTGGGTGTTCAGTACTTAGTGAGTGCTGGCTGTGGGTGGGGGTCCCGCTAGGGTGTGAGCGGGTATCTGGTGAGTGCGGGCGGCGGCTGGTCAGTGATGTCGGTGCGTAGGGGTGTAGGGGAGTGAGTGCGGTGGGTGGGTGTGAGGCGGGAGGTGCCAGGTGGGTGGTCAGTGGGTGCGGCGGCAGGTCAGTGATGTTGGTGCGGGAGGCGGCAGGCGTGTGTCGAGTGTGTCGGGTGGGTGAAAGGCAGAGGCGGGAGATGGGAGGCGGTGTGAGGGGAAGGCAGGCAGGGGTGGAAGGGGGGTGTGAGTGTGTGTGTGTCTGTCACTGTGTCTGTCAGTGTGTGTGTGTCTGTCAGGGTGTGTGTCTGTCAGTGTGTGTGTCTGTGTGTGTGTGTGTGTGTGTGTGTGTGTCTGTCTGTCACTGTGTGTGTGTCTGTAAGTGTGTGTTGAGGGGGTCAAAAACTGAGGTGGGGGGGGGTTTAAAACGAAGGTGGGGGGGTTACAAACAGAGGGGGGGGGCAAAAACGGTGCTGGTTTTTTAATGTATTTATTGGGTAAAAGGATCAGTCAGATCAAAGTCAGATCAGGGTATAATGGCTGCTCTCGGGTCTAAGCTCATTTCTGAGCTGCGCTCTGATTGGAGGCTGTGCGGTCACGTGACCGCAGCTCCTCTCCAGCAAGCACAGAAACACAGATTTGCCTGTAGTTTGAAGCTGAGCGAGGTTCAGCAAATGTGAGCAAGCAGGCGGAAGCTTTCACTCAGAATGGCACCATAACATATAATGGGTCTCTGAATGTATGCTAAGCAAGCCTCAGCGAGCATAAGCAAGCACTATGCCACTATAAACTCAGCCTAAGGGGTTTTGCAGGTACCTATAACACAGGCCTCTAAAGATAAAACGGCGTTTTCCACACCAGGCGGGCTATACCAATATAAGGTCCTACCCTTCGATCTACATGGGGCTCCAGCAACCTTTCAGAGATTGATAGACCAGGTGCTGCTGCTGCTGCTCTGATCAGAAGGCACACAGACAGACAGCCCTGTGAGAGACTGCAAAGGGAAAGCTGCAGGTACAGTGTGTAAAGTCAGGAAAGAGGTTAGTTCTCCCACTGTTAATTAGGGATTAAGCTGTATTAGTCCTAACTCCTGAAAGGAGTTAGGTCTTTTGTTTCTGTTTTATGTTATGAGTTAATCCTGTTCCTGACTTGTACCTTGTAAATAAACCCTCCTTTGCACAAACGCTAAGTTTTCCTGCCTTTGATCTGGATACGCATATATGTTTTGTCAATTTGATGTAGCATTGGGCACCCGTGTCTTCTGTTGTACGTATACATTTGCCACGCTCATTAGCACTCATTTTGGCATAAATATATATTCATGATGTGGTGGATGTAGGAGTTTGAGCTATCTGGGAATGTGTGTTAAAAAAAATTATATATATATATATATATATATATATTTATATATATTTATATATATATATCAACTGTAAATATTACTGTATATTCATTTGCATATCTTAGACAGGTCTGCAACCCTGTCTTTCACCATTATCACCCAGCACACAGCACTTCCACTGCTGCAAGGGATTCTGGAAAATGACATGCAAATGAGCACACAGTGCCACCTTTTATCTCAAGCTCACATTACATGAACAACCCTAATAAAAGATAAAAGGTGGCACTGTGTGCTCATTTGCATGTCATTTCCCAGAATCCCTTGCTGCAGTGGAAGTGCTGTGTGCTGGGCGATAATGGTGAAAGACAGGGTTGCAGACCTGTCTAAGACATGCAAATGCATATACAGTAATATTTACAGTTGCTATATGCTTTACTGTGTGAAGGTTTTTGTCACTTTTTCTACCCACCATAACCTTAATAAGTTGGTGTATGTATATACATCAACAATACAATAAAGACCAAAAAGCCCCAATGCTACATCGAACATGACAAATGAAGTTAATAGATATTTAAACTCCAACATTTACCTGCATACGAAATGTACTGTTAAGTGTTGTGCATCCCTTTTCATTCTATTTGATTTTAAAGTAATTTTTTATTATATCTTTTTGTATGATATCCTTTTAGTATTCTATATTGTAAAACAATGACAGTGTTATTATAAGTTCCTCTCATCTGTTTAATCAATATTTCTTTTCCTTCTCTGCTCTCCATGTACAGCCCTATATCTTTTTTTTTTTTTTTAATTTTTTTATTCCTGTTTGTATTTTAATTTTGAGATGCACATGATGTAAGGGAATGCACCTTATCCCGTATTAAGGACACCATATGTTATTTCAGGAGAGCACAGGGTTAAGAGTTGAGCATTAGTCAATTCATGTATTAACTCCATGAACATATCGTCTGAAAAGTAGCTAAGGGAAGCCCAAGTTCACTGACTTTTTATTTGTGGATCCCTTTTTCCAACAATTTTCTTCTTTCATCAGCCATAACCATAACTTATGCAGGTTAGGGTGTTTCATACTGTTAGTCTCTTGATTAATAAAAAATGATATAAACTCTGATAGGTGGCCTTGTAAGTGATCTCGGTCTACAGATACTCCACCATATGTTGTGACTGTTTTTCATCTGCTATGTATTCAGCAAGAATGAATGTCTCTTATGATATATCACCAATAAAGCATCTTCAGATTTACCTTTAGAAGCCTAATATCTCAAATCTATCATCTTTCAAGAGACACCATCCAAGTGAAAAAAAATCAACTGAATTGTTCCTGTGTGGTTTAAAACATGGGCTAGTAAGGATGCTAACTATTCAATTACCGGCCTGTGTAGATATTGGTTTCTCTACATTTCCAATCAGACAAGAAAAATGGGATTCATATTTCTACTTTTAATTGGTTTAGGAGGTGAAGCACCTAATTATTCTTCTCCAAAGATTTAATCAAACTCAGTCATACTAGAACTAAATTGAATTTAGTTATTTTCAGCCAATTTTCAGACCCCTATGAAACGTGACTCCACATCCATTCTGCTCGCTCTTAAAAACTAAGACTTGAAATAGATAATATTACAATCATAGCTGAAAATTACTTTGCAATGCCCAATTAAAATAATGCTCAACGTCAACATCTTCCAAAAATGAGTATTTTTGTGTAGCTTGGACATTTTTTAATTTGTGGATTTTCCATTTCTACACTTACTTTTCAATCCGTATAAAGTAAGTGATGAATTACAGTAACTGACAAATGTGCTACTCTTAGTGACCCCTATAAATCAGAATATTGTATGTTGCCAGGGCTGGTTTTTGGCTACCAGTCTGCCCTTCTCCTGGCAGTAAGTCCTGGTAAATGCAGGCCTGCCAGGACTAATCCTGAGTTTTCCCCACCCCTAGCAGCTTCAGTGAGTCATAGGGGAGGCGGTGCAACTAGGCCATGTGTCCAATCAGGGACTCAGACCTGGTTCCTGCTTTTCCTGTACTTAAGGGGCTGCACTGCCAAATTCATCAGTTGTGCATCTACCCTTGAGAGAGGCTGGTCTACCCAAATAACTTTGCAGGGCTCTGCTAGTTTGTACTCCCTCCCTTAGGAGAGTGGAGTGGGAGACTGTTCCTCTTACTTCACCAGGGAGTAATGGAAGAGCTAGGACTGCTTCAGGTGCCCTAGGCCGGGAGTGAAGGTCCAGGGTACATCCTGAGGGTGAAGGCCCTAAGAACTGCCTGCTGCTGTGAATGCTGTAAGATCTGCAGTGTGCAATAAAGTGTGTCCCTGTTTTACTATACCTTCCGGCCTGAGACTGAAATCTATCAGGGGAAGGGTAAAGAAGTTCTCCTGCATGGATTGCTCCCCACATCCCTGGGGCCTGCAAGAGATGGAGGCGCTGTCACCATGAGTTTGAATCAGTTATTACCCCAGAAGCCTGTTCTGACATCCCCTACCATCATGCGGGAGACTCAGATTTACCGTGAGCCAGCAGGTATGCACCACACCACACCATGTAACAATGCAATCTCCCAGAAAGGGTTGAGGGGGAGAATGGGTTACACGTAGAATGTATACTTTACTCAAGTCTGAAAAGAACCTGTACCCATCTCTTCTACCGACAAATTGTAATTTGAATGAATAATGTGTTGCATTATTAAAGAACGGGAAATATACAGTAGTAGTACCTGAGACTAAAGAAAAATAGATTCCACTTCAGCTGCGATATTCCACTAGGGTCTGCATTTTGCAACATCTAGAGGGAATACATCTTGTTTGTGCATTCAGGTAATGTACGATACCTGGAGGAATGATAAAGCCGCCACTGAGGACTATTTTTTGACTGATTACCCCACATATAGTGAATGTGATCTGAGAGTTTTGCAGCTTGCTAAGGTCACATACATTGAGACAGAAGCAGCACACAAGCTCACATAAAATACTCAAGCCATGACTGCTGGCTGAGACTTTACTTCGAACAAAACATTGTATACTGTAAATTATAGGCTAAAGTAGTAAAATTCAGGGCATTATTGAAAACCCTGCTCTCTGATTGGTTAAAATTCCAGGCATTACCCACAGTAATGCCTTGAATTTCAGCAGCTTGCAAAATGCAGTTTTCAATCTGTTTATTTCCAGCCAATCAGCTTTCAGAGCAGCTGAGACAGGGCAGGGGATTGGTTTGAATGAAGTAACAGCTCTGAGACATGGAAGGGGATTGGTCAAAAAGTATCAGCCACGGTTTAATTCCACCCCCTCTCGAACCGACTGACATTTTCTGAGCAGATTCAGTTAAATTGGGGAGAGGGGGGGGAGGAGGGAGACTGCAAAGAAGTAAGTGTGTTGTGTATAGAGGTGCAGTGTTGCGTGTGTTGGAGGGGGGGTGCAGGTGTAGAGGTGCTGTGTTGTGCTGTGTTGTGTGTAGAGCTTGGGGGAGAGTGCAAAGTTTAGTAAGTGGCTGCATTTTTTATTGTGGCTGCAGTGTGTGTGTGTTGTGCTGTTGTATGTGTAGCAGTAGTTTGTGTGAGTGTAGAGCTGATGTGTGTGTGTGTGTGTGTGTATA